>NC_053024.1:590421161-590568470 GCF_003073215.2 Triticum urartu | reverse complement strand
CCACGCCAAGGAAAGTCCCTTCTGGACACGGGACGAAGTCTTCAATCTTGTATCTTCATAGTCCAGGAGACCGGCTGAAGGTATAGTCCGGCCATCCGGACACCCCCTAATCCAGGACTCCCTCAGTAGCCCCTGAACCAGGCTTCAATGACGACGAGTCCAGCGCGCAGATTGTCTTCGGCATTGCAAGGCGGGTTCCTCCTCCAAGTACTTCATAGAAGGTTTTAAACACCAAGGATAGTGTCTGGCTCTGCAAAATAAATTTCCACATATCGCCATAGAGAGAATAATATTTACACAAATCTAATCTGCTGACGTATTCCGTAGCGTGACAACACCACGGCCAAGCCTTCATTCGAATCGTTTTATTGTTCCACCTCAGCGTGTCATGCGAGGCGGTTTCCTTGGCACGTCTTGTTAAAGCAGAGATCGTGTCCCCCTTATTCCAGGATTCTCATCGATACGGGCGTGGGTAACCCAGCCGTTTCTAGGACTCCTAGACTATAGGCAAGTCCAAACGGCCACGGAGAGGACGCTTGATATTCACCCTTTTTATAAAGTGACAAGGCTTTTATCTTTTCCCTCCCGTGCTCAATCGAATCCTTCCCCCACCTCAAGCTCAAACGCCCAAAGTCCAGGTCAGGTGCTCCGAACCTTCAACCATGTCCGGATCTAGCCTTCAAGGCTAATGGATGCCTTCCTCCGTCATGGAAGAAGACATCAAAAAGTTGAGGGAGGCCAGATATCTAACCGCCGAGGTTTCACATCGGCTGCCTGCTCGAGGGCAGGCCGTCCCCTCCCCCGAACCCAACGAGAACGTCGTGTTCGTCTCCCACTTCCTCCGAGGTCTAGGCCTTGTTCTGGATCCTTTCGTTAGGGGTTTGATGTTTTATTACGGGCTAGATATCCATGATCTAGCTCCGGACTCCTTTCTTCATATCACGACATTTATTGTCGTGTGTGAGGCCTTCCTCCGGGTTACCCCTCACTTTGGCTTGTGGCTCAAGACCTTTGAAGTAGAGCCAAAGATGATCAAGGGGCGACATGCAGCGTGCGGAGGTGCTTCAATATGCAAGATGATTGGAGCTCCATGGCCCAAAGGTTCCATTCCAAAGGTGTCTGAGTTGTGGCAACAGGAGTGGTTCTACATCACGGCTCCTAGAAGTGCCAAGTGGGCGGCCGCCCCTGTTTTCCGCTCGGCTCCTCCACCACAACTAATGTCATGGATCAGCAGAGGTCTGAGCTGGGGTCCGGCCAATGACGTGCCCATACTGCAAACCCGCATTCGAGATCTCTTCAATGGAGATTTTAGTTTGGTTGCGGTAATACAAGTTATGCTAGTTCGTCAAGTCCAGCCTTGCAAACGCCGGCCCCTTCGCTTGTGGGAGTTCAATCCCGAGGGACCGCGTGTCATTCAAAATATCCTCGGCCTGACGCACGAGGAGATGTACAAGTCATTCTTCAGACCTCAGGTAGAGTGTCCAGAAATTACCGAGGACGTGGGCCTGAGCAGTAACCGCGCCGTCGAACAGGTAAGGAATCTTCCAGCCGAACATACTATCTCTTATTTGTCGAAGTTATTTCTGAGAGTTCGCTTTTTCACCAGGACTGGCTAACAAAGGTGAAGTTGATTCGGTGTTCGGCCCCCCTCCCTAAGGGTTTGGACAATCCGGTATTGGAAAAGATGCTCCAGGTCGCACCTTGCCCAGAGCCCTTGAAGGAAGATACTGGGGAGGATAATACGGGCGGACGCGGGACCCCAACGCTGCCCATTCTAACCGAGGGAGCGGGCGTCTCCATGAAGGAAGACGATCGGAGGAGGAAAAGGACTGCGCCCGAGGATCCGGAAGCCGAAGCTTCCAAACAGGAGAAGAAGTCTCCTACAGAGGGTCCTACCTCGGGGGGTGCTTTTGCCGCACAAAGTCCGCGGGGGGATCAACTCTCCAGCGAGTCATAAGTGACCCAAAATACTTTAATAGTACAGGTATGCCACCTTTTTCTTCTGAGAAAATAACCACCGCATATATTTTGCAGTTCGGGCCTTAGCCCCTCTCAAATGAGCTCATCTTCGGGGGATCTTCTTCCAGAGATGATGCAGAGCGAAACGCCTCCTTCGGACTCCTCCGCTCCAGAAGCGGGCGACCCCGAAGTGTCGTCGTGGAGGGCCTCTCCGAGTCCGGTGAGGCCAGAAGATAATCCCATTGACCCCCGAAGCTCCAAATGTTCGGCTCCCGAAGAGAGCAGATAGAAGAGTCCGGCACCGTCTGGTGTGCGATCGGATGTTCTGAGGGGTTGGTGGGGCGAGCGGCCATCTCAGATGAACACTGTATACTGATGAATACGGTGATGGAGAGAATCTCGTCCGCCGAAAGCGGATTGCATGAAGCGTTTATGAGTCTACTAACAGGCTTTGAGGTACGTAAAATAATGTATAATAGTCCAGCACATGCTAAGTGTGCCCTGTGTAGATAGTAGCCCCTGAGACTCTGGTTGTCGTCGGAAACGATGACGAACAGAGGATCATATTCCCAGGTAATAAACATACTGCCTCTATGTGCAGGTGATGGAAGCTCCGGTGGCTAGCAGGACTAGCAAGTTTGCCCATTTGAAATGGCAGTTGGATGCGGCAGACGCCGACATCAAGCTTGTTAACAAAAGGCTTGACGAGGCACATGGTAAGTGCCCTTATCTGGTAAACGCCACATAGTAAGAGCAGCATGATGCCAGTATCTTTAATATGTTGTGACTGCAGATGGATCTGCCACTGTTGAAGCCTTGCGGGCAGAACTTGCCCGAGCCAAGGAACAAGCGAGGATTGGTAATGTGGCTGCTTTGAAGGCGGCCGAAGAGCTAAAAACCGAGAAGGCCGCTCATGGAGAGAGCCGAGATAAGATGGCCAAGATGGCCATAGAATTAAAAGCCGCCGCCGACCGTTGCCGGGTTCTTGAAAAGGAAAACCTAGCAAAGGCATCGGACCTTGAGAAGGCTGCTGCGACGAGAAAAGACATCCGCTCTGCTATGAGGGCGAAGAAGGAGGAGCTGCGGGAAGCCGGGGACATTGTAGCTGGGAAATACTTTATGTTACGGAGGAAGTTCGGAGATCCACGGTATGCCCCTCTGGATCGGCTGTGGAGTTCGGAGGATGTGTATATGGATTTGGCGGCGAGCGCTGCCGATGCGGCCAAGTACTTCCAGGGTCAGACGGACCGTGAAGTGGACCAGCTGTTTTGGACACAATTCCATTCTCCCGAGCATCCGCTTTCATTGACTGACCAATTAGCCGAATGGGCCGAACTGAATAGGTTGTCCGGACTCGCCATGAGGTCTGTTGTGGATCAGCTGTGGCCGGTAAGGCCAAAAACGAACAGCTATTTCAGCTTGGTGCAGCAGTTCCTTGATGTGGTGTCGCGCATTAATGCGATGAAGAGGTCGGCATGCATAGAGGGCGCACGGATGGCCTTTGCCCGTGTTAAAGCATACTGGGCGGGGATGGATGCTACCACTGTTGCAGCACGGGATTCGTCCATAGGCCGGATGGCTGCTGAGCACCACTTTGAAGAAGTTCTTGAGGGTGCTCGTTTAATAGAGACCCAGTGCTCAAAAAATATTATGTTTGAGTAATATGTAATCTCATTGTAAGCGAAATGCTTTTATAAAATTTTTATAAGGCTATTTTTATACTTTTGCCTAAAAGTAATATGATGCCTCCTGGGCGGCCGTTTATGTATACATGTGTATAACCTGAAAGATTGCAGCCTTCAGCTTCAACCCCCACGCATATAATGCGGAGGTGCTCGCAAAAAACACGCGTTCACACTTAACCCAAAGTCTTGGTCCTATTAAGGAGGTGATAGCGGAGCGAGCGAGGCAACTGGACTATAATGCTTTAGCACTTTCACTTAGCCATAGGAGTTTGACAGTGGGGCTACTAGATAGCCCCTGGTGGCTCCGCACTCTCCCGATCTCAAGGTGCGTACATGCCTGGCCGAAAAACGGCCCTTCATTAAGGCGGAGGAATTCTAACATTCCAACAGGTCATCGAGTGGTTGACCAGTCTCACGCTATATCATGACAGTCAGTTTTCGGCTTTCTCTACTGAGGTGCTTGTCCGGATGAACCAGGGCACAATCACAGTAGTTCTCCTGGTGCTACCTTAGCCGGTAAAGCGGAACGTAAGGCACCAAAATACAGGAGCCGGGCAAACCCAACATTTGACCAAAGACAATGATTCGGAGCTGATGCATATAGGGACAAACTCGCGACGCCGAACACTCCCTAAGGTATTCGGTCTTTGTGGTATAAACCGGGCCTAAATAGTGGCCTTTGTAAGAAGCCCCTTGTGTCCAGGTACGTGCATTGTTCTGGCATGTCCACATGCCAAGACGTCAGCATCCTTCTCAACGGTGGATATGTATCAACAAGAGACAGTAAAAAAGGTTTACGCAGGGTCTTAATCTAAAAAGAATCCTTGGAGCGGGTCCCTGCTGCACGTCTGCGCCTGTGTCTCCGTTGTGCCGTATCCTGGACGGGTGTAGCACGATGATCGTTTGTAAAAGAGAGGAATTTAGGTGAAAAAGTTGTCGTGCAAAAAGATAGTTTTTAAAGAAACCATGTATAACTCAAGATGAGAAAAGATTGCCACTTGTCTGCACGTGTTGAGCCCCTTGTATTGACAGATAGGGGTGTGACCGTTTATTCGGTATAAGTAGCGGCGCCGGACTTGATTAATTGTGTCCGAGGTCTTGACGATCTGTTGGATGCTTTCGCTGGTCCGAGCGTCTTTAGTGTGCGGCTGCCAAGGCAGCCGCACTCTCTTCGGCGCACAAAGATCGCTTGATATTTCCGTTCACTGTAATGATGCCACGTGGACCGGGCATCTTGAGTGTGAGGGAGGCGTAGTGTGGTATTGCATTAAAGCGAGCAAAAGCTTCGCGTCCGAGCAGTGCTTGATAGCCACTTTGGAACGGAGCGATGTGGAAGGTTAAATGCTCGCGACGGAAGTTATCGGGGGAGCCGAATATAACTTGTAGTAGGAGGGAGCCCGTACAACGAGCCCCTGGGCCTGGCATTACTCCTTTAAAGGTAGTATTGCTATGGCAAATTTTTGTTGGGTCTATCCCCATCCCACGGATTGTATCCTGATATATTAGGTTTAGATTGCTGCCACCGTCCATCAAGACTCGTGTGAAGTGATATCCGCCAATTACTGGGTCTAGTACCAGGGCAGCCCATCCTGCACGTCGGATACTTACTAAGTAATCGCGATGGTCGAAAGTGATCGGTTGAGACGACCAGTGGCAGGACTTCGCGGTGACAGGCACTTGGGTGTATTTTCCTGGGAGTGCCGCGTTGTTTTTTCCCTTGATCACGTGTAACACGTTTACTGTTTTGACTTCTGGTGGAAATTTCTTTTGTTCCCCAGTGTTTTGCTTGGGAGGCTCGTCCTCGTCTTCGCTTGGTGTATCCTCCCGCTTGTGTACGGCGTTAGTCTTGCCGGATTGCTTGAAGACCCAACATTCTCTGTGGGTATGATTAGCAGGTTTACCAGGGGTACTATGGATCTGACATACTTGGTCCAGAATTTTGTTGAGGCTGGACAGTTCATCCCTGGTGCCTTTAGAGGGTGGCTTTTGCTAACCTGGCCGAGAGCTTTTGAATCCGGCGTTTACTGCCGTGCCCTTCGTGCTGTCTTCTTTATTCCGGCGTTTGTTATTGCTGTTACACCATGATTTCCCGTTTCCATCTCTAACTTCAGATGTACTGGGGTCGCTGGTGCTGCATCTGGCTAGCCAGCTGTCCTCACCCGCGCAAAAGCGGGTCATGAGGCTTGTTAATGCGGCCATCGTTCTCGGCTTGTTTTGGCCGAGGTGTATGGCGAGCCATTCGTCACGGATGCTATGCTTAAAAGCTGCCAAGGCTTCGGCGTCCGGACAGTCGACAATCTGGTTCTTTTTAGTAAGAAACCTGTTCCAAACTTTCGGGCTGACTCTCCGGGCTGTTGAGTTATATGACTCAAATCATCCGCATCTGGGGGTCGGACATAAGTCCCTTGAAAATTTGACCGAAAGGCGTCTTCGAGCTCTTCCCAACTTCCAATGGAGCTTTCGGGGAGGCCTTTAAGCCAGTGACGAGCTGGCCCCTTGAGCTTGAGGGGTAAGTACTTGATGGCGTGGAGATCATCTCCTCGAGCCATATGGATATGAAGGATGTAGTCCTCAATCCAGACCCCAGGGTCTGTTGTTCCGTTGTATGTCTCTATGTTTACGGGTTTGAATCCCTCTGGAAATTCATGGTCCAGCACCTCATTGGTGAAACATAGGGGGTGTGCGGCACCCCTGTATCTGGGTGTGCCATTATGTTCGGATGTTTGTGTTGCATTGTATGCTGGGGCACGCTTGCGTGGTCCATAGATGGATCTTGTTGCGCCATCCTTTGAGTGCGAGCCCTCGCATGGGTCGCGTGTTATATTGTGAGTGGCATTGTTTGCCGCTCTGTGTTGGCAGTGGGGTCGTCTATCCAGCCGGGTGACTGCTTTGATATTTGGTTGTGGGGGGTCTGAGGCCTCCTCATCAAATTCAGGTAGCAGCTTCCGCTTTGGGTAGCTCTTGGAGGGGCGATTGTCGCAGTACCTCGCTGCTGTGTTGAGTATTTTACTCCATCTGATTTGGAGTGTGTCTTGCGCAGCCTTGAGCCTTCGCTTCTGCTTTTTAAGACTCCTCATGGTGGCAACAAGCCTTTTACGGGCATTCTGCTGCTCTGGGTGCCTGTCCGGCGTTATGTCGTCCGGACTATTATCCTTGATGGAATTTGTTTGTTCGGTTTGATTATCCGGATTGTCGTTGTCCGGCAGCGGTTCGCCCTGCTCCAGCGCTGGGTCTGTGTGATCGTTATTTCTGTCGAGGCGGGATTTGGGGCGGCGCTTACGTCGCCGCTTTGACTGCTTCTCGAGGTAACAAGCCTTCGGTGCATCCTTCCGTTCCTCGTCGTCATCTTTTGGTGCGTCCACCATTTATACGTCACATGATGAGGTGGACGTTCGGCGCCCATTCTTCGCCTCCCGCATCGTCGTCCATACCGTCGATGTTTTCAGAGTCGAAGTCGAGCATGTCGGTTAAATCGTTGACAGTGGCTACAAAGTGGGCGGTGGGTGGGCTTTGAATTTCTTCATCGTCCGCATCCCAACCTTGCTGACCATAATCCGGCCAGGGCACTCCTGATAAAGAGAGAGACTTTAGTGTCTTCAGAATATCGCCAAAAGGCGAGTGTTGAAAGATGTCTGCGGCAGTAAACTCCCTGATCGGCGCCCAATCAGAGTCGATCGGCAGGGGCGCGGAGGGTTCGGAGTCCGGAGAGGAGTCCAGCTCCTTGGAGTCACGAGTCTCGCGGAGCGCGGGGCTGGTGTTCGGCTCGATCGCCGTTGGGATCGCAGCCCCCAAGGCGGCGTCCAACCACTCATCCTCGATTGGCAGTTGGCTCCGAATTAAGGGTCGAAGCCGATGCGGGTGCGGCCTCCAGGGCACTGTTCGACGGCAGAGCTAGATCATGCCCATCGTGACAGGGCGGCGCGCTCGGCAGTGGCTCGAATCCGTCGAAGATCAAGTCCCCGCAGATATCCGCCGTGTAGTTTGAACTTCCAAATCTGACCTGACGGCCAGGAGCATAGCTTTCGATCTGCTCCAGATGGCCAAACGAATTGGCCCGCAGTGCGAAGCCGCCGAAGATGAAGATCTGTCCGGGGAGGAAGGTCTCACCCTGGACTGCATCGCTATTGATGATCGTAGGAGCCATCAAGCCTAACGGCGATGACACAGAGGAACTCTCAATGAAAGCACCAATGTCGGTGTCAAAACCGGCGGATCTCGGGTAGGGGGTCCCAAACTGTGCGTCTAGGCCGGATGGTAATAGGAGGCAAGGGACACGAAGTTTTACCCAGGTTCGGGCCCTCTCGATGGAGGTAAAACCCTACGTCCTGCTTGATTAATATTGATGATATGGGTAGTACAAGAGTAGATCTACCACGAGATCGGAGAGGCTAAACCCTAGAAGCTAGCCTATGGTATGATTGTTGTGTATGTTGTCCTACGGACTAAAACCCTCCGGTTTATATAGACACCGGAGAGGGTTAGGGTTACATAGAGTCGGTTACAATGGTAGGAGATCTTGAATATCCGCATCGCCAAGCTTGCCTTCCACGCCAAGGAAAGTCCCTTCCGGACACAGGACGAAGTCTTCAATCTTGTATCTTCATAGTCCAGGAGTCCAGCTGAAGGTATAGTCCGGCCATCCGGACACCCCCTAATCCAGGACTCCCTCAGTCATATTCATAGCTTTGACAGATGTCTCAACTTCCGCGACATCGAAGGGGGCAAGCAGGGCCGCATTTTCCTCGGGGGAAATCTGTTGGTCGCGCGACCAGATGTGGTCGGCAAGGGCGACACCATTTCGCGGCTGCCCCTGAAATAGAGACCTGTAAAAGTCGTCAACTAGCAGGCGGATAGCCTGGGGGTCCTGAAACAGCTGTCCACCCTCCCAAAGGAGGGGGATGGAACAATGACGCCTACGACCATTGGCGATAGCCTGGAAGTAAGCAGTGTTGGCATCCCCAAACAGCACCCAGTTAATGGAGCCGCGTTGGCGCCAAAACTCTTCCTCCTTGGAGTAAATCTCCATGAGGGAGTCCTCCAAATTATATCTATGCATCCATTCCTCAGCGGAGATCCCTGCGATATCTGCACGGAGGTCAAGCGCATGGATCTCCTCGAGGAGGGAGGTCTTCTGAATCCGAAGATCCCTCCCAATGTTCGCCCCCCATCCCTTCATAAACTGTCAGGATCGTTTGGACAAATGATGCCATTCATCGAGGATCGACATCTGCCTATGGGGCTCAGCACAAGCTGAGACCCAGTGGGTCTGGATGGCTTCCATAAAGCCTAGTTGCCGGAGCCAGAAATTCTCGAAACGGAACCACGGGGGAGGGCGCGGTCGTTCATCCGTAGAAGCTAAGAGGAGAGGAACGTGGTCCGACCCAATACGGGTACTAGTCTGGAGAGATGCCAAAGGGAACCCGAGTTCCCAATCGGGGGAAACAAACACCCGATCCAGCACACTAAGGGTCAGGGAAACCTATCTATTAGTCCAGGTAAATCTCGCCCCGACCCTATCTAGCTCAAGGAGACCCAAATCCGCAACCTAGTCATTGAAATGATGAATCTCTGCCAGGTCCACCCGAGTGTTATTCTTCTCCTCGGTGGACCGAAGGAGGTTGAAGTCGCCTCCAACCACGACCGGGAGGGTTGCGGAAGAAATCTTGGCATGAAGTTCCGCTAAGAAAGCGGCGGAGCGACTGTGATCGGCCGGGCCATAGACCACGATGATCTCCCATTTGAAGTTCACGCCGCGTTCCCAAATTTCCATACTAACAAAGTGGGCGCCACGGTCCATGGATCCCACCTCAAAGGTGGCATCCTTCACACCTAAAAGGATGCCACCGGAGTGACCTGTCACCCCACTAGATGGCAGCCAGTGCCAGGCAAAAAGATGTCTACTGAGACGCTCAAGTTCTACAAGAGAGAACTTAGTGCGCATTGTATCTTGGATGGCCACTACATCTATGGCTTCGCCACGCATGTATCCTATGAGCTGCCTGATAACCCACAAGTATAGGGGATCGCAACAGTTTTCGAGGGTAGAGTATTCAACCCAAATTTATTGATTCGACACAAGGGGAGCCAAATAATATTCTCAAGTATTACCAGCTGAGTTTTTAATTCAACCACACTTGGAAACTTAGTATCTGCAGCAAAGTGTTTAGTAGCAAAGTAATATGATAGTAGTGGTAATGGTAGCAAAAGTAATGTTTTTGGTATTTTGTAGTGATGATAGCAATAGCAACGGAAAAGTAAAAGTAAATAAGCGAAGAACAGTATATGGAAAACTCGTAGGCAATGGATCAGTGATGGAGAATTATGCTGGATGCGGTTCATCATGTAACAATCATAACATAGGGTGACACAGAACTAGCTCCAATTCATCAATGTAATGTAGGCATGTATTCCGAATATAGTCATGCGTGCTTATGGAAAAGAACTTGCATGACATCTTTTGTCCTACCCTCCCGTGGCAGCAGAGTCCTAACGGAAACTAAGGGATATTAAGGCCTCCTTTTAATAGAGTACCGGAACAAAGCATCAGCACCTAGTGAATACATGAACTCCTCAAACTATGGTCATCACCGGTAAGTATCCCGATTGTTGTCACTTCGGGGTTAACGGATCATAACACATAACAGGTGACTCGGGCCCTAGAGACAAGCATTAAGCATAGCAAAGTCATAGCAACATCAATCTCAGAACATAGTGAATACTAGGGATCAAACTCTAACAAAACTAACTCGATTACATGATAGATCTCATCCAACCCATCACCGTCCAGCAAGCCTACGATGGAATTACTCACGCACGGCGGTGAGCATCATGAAATTGGTGATGGAGGATGGTTGATGATGACAATGGCGACGGATTCCCCTCTCCGAAGCCCCGAACGGACTCCAGATCAGCCCTCCCGAGAGGTTTTAGGGCTTGGCGGCGGCTCCGTATCGTAAAACGCGATGAATCCTTCTCTCTGTTTTTTTTCTCCCCAAAAGCAAATAGATAGAGTTGGGGTTGAGGTCGAAGGAGCTCCAGGGGGCCCATGAGGTAGGGGGCGCGCCCTAGGGGGGCAGGCACGCCCCCCACCCTCATGGACGGGTGGTGGGCCCCCTGGTCTTCATCTTTTGCAAGGATTTTTTATTATTTCCGAATAGATGTTCCGTGAAGTTTCGGGTCATTTTGAGAACTTTTGTTTCTGCACATAAATAACACCATAGCAATTCTGCTGAAAACAGCGTCAGTCTGGGTTAGGTCCATTCAAATCATGCAAGTTAGAGTCCAAAACAAGGGCAAAAGTGTTTGGAAAAGTAGATACGACGGAGACGTATCACTGCCTGCGGCGGCCATCATGGCTGAAGCCCCTCAGGTTCCAAAAAAGAGCGCGCATGATCACTCGCCTAACGGGGCCTCCCTGGACCCAACTGTGGAGGCAACACTAAGAGCACGACATAACTGAGCAGTACGAGAACAAGTCCGGCCACGAACCTTGCCTGGGTCGGCCTCAGAGAGGACCCGACTGTGGAGACGGCGGGGTGGAGGGGTGGGGGCTTCCGCAGCTGCTGCCACCTCACGAGCCCTAGTGGCTGCGAGGTGGCCCTCCAGGATCTCTTTGGCCTGGAGGGACGCAAGCTGCTCAAGGGCCGGGCCCTTCTCGCCACGAAAAATAATAGCTGAATCAGTCGCTACCTTGGCAAGGTGACCAAGAGGAACCCCAGCAAGAGCGGAGAAGGACGCATCACAGATATCATCGAAATCAGAACAATGGACCTGGGAAACGGACGGACCTATGTCGAGGTTGAGGATGGCGGCACGTCGCGAAGCCTTCTCCACCGTGTTCAGGGAGGTCCCGGACAGTCCTGTCGCCGCCCCAAGCCTATCACTCTTCGGGGCAGACGACACCAGGGTAGAGGCTGAACGAGGGCGGCCCCGGGATCTAGGTGGCCTGGAGGGATACAGAGGAAGCGGGACCACGGAGACCTCCGTAGGCGTCGGCGCCGAGAGGTCCTCCTGGCCTGGCGCTGGAGACACCAGCCGCGGGGAGGACGGAGGGCGAACCTCCATGCTGCTCCGGCTGACCTCGCTCCCCTCCTCCTCAGATATGGAAAAACAGAGGGAGGAAGGAAGGAGGGAGGGTGGCGGCCTCGTCGAGCATGGCCGCGATGCCCGCAGTGTCCTCAGACTCATCCGCGGGATCGGTGTCGAGGGGGCCCTGACCCACACTGTGAGAGGTCGAGGGTGAGAGGAGCCATTAGGGGAACATCATCCCCAGAGTCCGTCGAGTCGTCGTCGGAGTCCTCAGAGCGGGGAGAGTGACAGTGAGGGCCTCGGGGGGAGCCCCGAGCATCAGGCCCCCATCCGGACCAAGAGCGGCGCCATCTCCCGCCTCCGGGTTGAGGGGATCAATGGGAGTCCCACCCTCAACGGAGATGTGCAGGTCGTAGCCAGCGTCATTGAAGAACATCCGGATCGTCGTCTTGAGCTTGGAGGGGTTAGGGGACTTGATCTGCATCCGCACTGCCGGGCCCTTGGGCAGAGAGGCGCTGTCGACCGCCACAAACTTGCCCAACATGCGGGACAAGCCGCGGAGTACACCCTCGTCACGAGCAGGTGGGTGAAGCCCACGAATCTGCACCCAAACCATGGACAGGGAGGCCACCGCCAAAGGGTCCACCGAGGGGACCAAAATGCGGGCAGAGAGCTGGTTGAGGGCGAGCGTGAGTCTGGCACTGTGGGTGTCATAGCGGAAACTGATCGGGTCGGGGGAGATTGTCGTGAACTCCCGGTCCAAGATTGGGGTCACCTCCCAATCCCAATCCGGGTTGAACAGGTGGCGAAGCTCCTCAGAGATGATGGTCGGTGAAGCCGTCCGGTCATCCAGGACCGAGATGAGAGCGGTCATGGGCGGGGTGGCCTAGGCCTCAGGAAGGTCCATCTGAAAGAAACCCAGATCATCCAGCACATAGCCAAACAACCCAAGTGTCCCAGGAGGCTGGTGCATCGGGCAGAGGGCGGCGGGGTGATCCGTCCTCTTGCAGAGGTAGTGATAACCCACAAGTATAGGGGATCGCAACAGTTTTCGAGGGTAGAGTATTCAACCCAAATTTATTGATTCGACACAAGGGGAGCCAAAGAATATTCTCAAGTATTAGCACCTGAGTTGTCAATTCAACCACACTTGGAAACTTAGTATTTGTAGCAAAGTGTTTAGTAGCAAAGTAATATGATAGTAGTGGTAACGGTAGCAAAAGTAATGTTTTTGGTATTTTGTAGTGATGATAGCAATAGCAACGGAAAAGTAAATAAGCGAAGAACAATATATGGAAAACTCGTAGGCAATGGACCGGTGATGGAGAATTATGCCGGATGCGGTTCATCATGTAACAATCATAACCTAGGGTGACACAGAACTAGCTCCAGTTCATCAATGTAATGTAGGCATCCGAATATAGTCATACGTGCTTATGGAAAAGAACTTGCATGACATCTTTTGTCCTACCCTCCCGTGGCAGCGGGGTCCTAACAGAAACTAAGGGATATTAAGGCCTCCTTTTAATAGAGTACCGGAACAAAGCATTAAAACATAGTGAATACATGAACTCCTCAAACTACGGTCATCACCGGTAAGTATCCCGATTATTGTCACTTCGGGTTAACGGATCATAACACATAATAGGTGACTATAGACTTGCAAGATAGGATCAAGAACTCTCATATATTGATGAAAACATAATAGGTTCAGATCTGAAATCATGGCACTCGGGCCCTAGTGACAAGCATTAAGCATAGCAAAGTCATAGCAACATCAATCTCAGAACATAGTGGATACTAGGGATCAAACCCTAACAAAACTAACTCGATTACATGATAGATCCCATCCAACCCATCACCGTCCAGCAAGCCTACAATGGAATTACTCATGCACGGCGGTGAGCATCATGAAATTGGTGATGGAGGATGGTTGATGATGACGATGGCGACGGATTCCCCTCTCCGGAGCCCCGAACGGACTCCGGATCAGCCCTCCTGAGAGGTTTTAGGGCTTGGCGGCGCCTTCGTATCGTAAAACGTGATGAATTCTTCTGTCTGATTTTTTCCTCCTCGAAACCAAATATATAGAGTTGGAGTTGAGGTCGGAGGAGCTCCAAGGGGCCCACGAGGTAGGGGGGGCGCGCCCCCCACCCTCGTGGACAGGTGGTGGGCCCCCTCGCCTTCATCTTTTGCAAGTATTTTTTATAATTTCCGAAAAGTTGTTCCGTGAAGTTTCAGGTCATTCCGAGAACTTTTGTTTCTGCACATAAATAACACCATGGTAATTCTGCTGAAAATAGCGTCAGTCCAGGTTAGTTCCATTCAAATCATGCAAGTTAGAGTCCAAAACAAGGGCAAAAGTGTTTGGAAAAGTAGATACGACGGAGACGTATCAACTCCCCCAAGCTTAAACCCTTGCTTGTCCTCAAGTAATTCAGTTGATAAACTGAAAGTGATAAAGAAAACTTTTACAAACTCTGTTTTCTCTAGTTGTTGTAAATATGTAAAGCCAGCATTCAAGTTTTCAGCAAAGATTATGACTAACCACATTCACAATAATGCTTAGGTCTCAAGTTTACTCATATCAATGGAATAATCAACTAGCGAGCAATAATAATAAATGTCGGATGACAACACTTTCTCAAAATAATCATAATATGATATAACAAGATGGTATCTCGCTAGCCCTTTCTGAGACCGCAAAACATAAATGCAGAGCACCTTTAAAGAACAAGGACTGACTAGACATTGTAATTCATGGTAGAAGAGATCCAGTCAAGTCATACTCAATGTAAACTAACAGTAATGAATGCAAATGATAGCGGTGCTATCCAACTGGTGCTTTTTAATAAGAGGATGATGACTCAGCATGAAAGTAAATAGATAGGCCCTTCGCAGAGGGAAGCAGGGATTTGTAGAGGTGCCAGAGCACAGTTTTGAAATAGAGGTGAATAATATTTTGAGCGGTATACTTTCATTGTCAACACAACAACCAAGAGATGGCAATATCTTCCATGCTACACACATTATAGGCGGTTCCCAAACAGAATGGTAAAGTTTATACTCCCCTTCCACCAACAAGCATCAATCCATGGCTTTCTCAAAACAACGAGTGCCTCCAACTAACAAGAGTCCCAGGGGGAGTTTTGTTTGTAATTATTTTGATTTAGTTTACATAAAGCATGGGATTGGGCATCCCTGGTGACCAGCCACTTTCTCGTGAGTGAGGAGCGGAGTCCACTCCTCTTGAGAATAACCCACCTAACATGGAAGATACAGACAACCCTAGTTGATACATGAGCTATTCGAGCATACAAAACAGGATATTTATTTAAAGGTTTAGAGTTTGGCACATACAAATTTACTTGGAACGGCAAGTCGATACCGTATATAGGTAGGTATGGTGGACTCATATGGAATAGCTTTGGGGTTTATGGAGTTGGATGCACAAGCAGTATTCCTGCTTAGTACAAGTGAAGGCTAGCAAAAGACAGGGAAGCGACCAGCTAGAGAGCGACAACAGTCATGAACATGCATTAAAATTAGTCAACACCGAATGCAAGCATGAGTAGGATATAATCCACCATGAACATAAATATCGTGAAGGCTATGTTGATTTTGTTTCAACTACATGCGTGAACATGTGCCAAGTCAAGTCACTTAAATCATTCAGAGGAGGATACCACCCTACCATACCACATCACAACCATTTTAATAGCATGTTGGCATGCAAGGTAAACCATTATAAGCTCCTAGCTAATCAAGCATGGCACAAGAACTATGATCTCTAGTTGTCATTGCAAATATGTTTATTCATAATAGGCTGAATCAGGAACGATGAACTAATCATATTTACAAAAACAAGAGAGGTCGAGTTCATACCAGCTTTTCTCATCTCAGTCAGTCCATCATATATCGTCATAGTTGCCTTTCACTTGCACGACCGAATAGTGTGAATAATAATAATAGTGCACGTGCATTGGACTAAGCTGGAATCTGCAAGCATTCAATAAACAGGAGAAGACAAGGCAATATGGGCTCTTTTGTAAGATCAACAATAATGCATATAAGAGCCACTTCAACAATTTAATTATGGTCTTCTCCTATCGACCCCCAAAGAAAAGAAAAGAAATAAAACTATTTACACGGGAAAGCTCCCAACAAGCAAAAGAAGAACAGGAAATATTTTTGGGTTTTCTTTTTAATTACTACTACAAGCATGGAAAGTAAACTAATTAAAAGCTACAACTAATTTTTTTGGTTTTTATTAAGGTTTATCAAACACACAAGAAGAAAGCATAAAAAGGGAAATAAACTAGCATGGATGATACAATGAAAAGGTATGAGCACCGACATCAAGCAATGAGTGTGTGAACATAAATGTAATGTAGGTGAGAAATACGTACTCCCCCAAGCTTAGGCTTTTGGCCTAAGTTGGTCTATGGCCACGGCTGGCCTGGCGGATATCCATAGTAAAAGTTGGGATCGTACTGAGATGCAGCGGCTATCGCCTCCTGAGCTGCAGCGTGGCGACGAGCGGCCTCCGCCCTCCTCTCGTACTCATCTGCCTCCTCTCTGGTAATAACATATCTTCCTTTTGCCTGATAATCAAATAAGGCAGGAGCAGGGAGAGTAATATGGACAGCACGGCGTCTGTCAAAGATTAAACGATACTGGAGAGGTGATTCATTCCTCTCAACAAACTGGTGGTGAACCATAGCATTAAAGTCTAGGTAAGTAGGAGGTAGTTCAATATCATCTTCGCGTATGGCTATACCAAGAAAATTAGCTATGCGGGTTGCATAAATTCCACCAAAGAAATCTCCATTAAATCTATTAAGATGCAACCTACGTGCAACAATGGCTCCCAAATTATAAGATTTGTCTCCTAACACAGCACTCCTAAGAATATTGAGGTCAGGGACACACATGTGACATGCCTCATCTTTACCATTAATGCATCTACCTATGAAGAGAGCAAAATAATGTATAGCAGGAAAGTGAATGCTCCCTATGGTAGCTTGTGTTATACCTCTACATTCTCCCACAGTTATACTAGCAAGAAAATCTCTAAATTCAGATTTGCGTGGATCCCTGATACTACCCCATTGTGGAAGTTTGCAAGCAGTGGTAAAATCCTCTAAGTACATAGTGTTATTTTTTCATAAAGATCAAACAAGACAGTTGGAGAATTATGTGAAGATGAAAATTCAAACCTCCTCACAAAGGAACTAGTGAGATAGTGATACTGGCTGCACTTTTCTTCCTCGAAGCTCACAAGATCAGTGTTACGCAAATATGCGTTAAATTCTTTCTTAATTCCCGCTCGATCCATAAAGTTTTCAGAAGGCCACTCACAAGGACGCACTGGAGCGTCTCTTGGTGGCTCTTCATCAGCATCACGCATTGCAAGCTTGGGTCCTTGCTTCCTTGAAGAACCACCTTGGAACATTTTCCTAAGCATATTTCTTCCTCTGAAAAATTTCTGAAATTTTTAGTAACTTCAAAATAAAAGTAAACCAAACTCAATAATATTGATAACAACTACTCCTACAAGTGCCTAGGGCCTATATCATGCATCAAAACTACTTTTGACCATATAAATTTGACATGCAAGCTCAAGAACAGGGTCACCTAAGCAGCACAAATTTGCAATGAATAAAGCACTAGAACAAAAACTAATTGGACCAATGGAGGAGTCACATACCAAGGAACAATCTCCCCAAGCAGTTTTGTGAGAGGTGCTTTGAGAAAGGAGATCGAAAATGGCAGCAAAATGAGCTTGGACTCGGGTTTGAGCTGGATATTCATGTTTGTGGGAGGAAGAAGTGTGTGGGTGCAGAAATAAGTGGAGGAGGGCCACCGTGGGCCCACGAGGCAGGGGGCACGCCCACGGGGGTAGGGCGCGCCCCTGACCCTTGTGGCCAGGTGCCAGCTCCTCCTGTTGTGTTCTCAGTGCCAAATATTCTCAAATATTCCAGAAAAAGTCATATTTAAATTTCAGGGCATTTGGAGAACTTTTATTTTCGGGGTATTTTTATATTGCACGGATAATCAGATAACAGACAGAAAAATAATATTTTTATTTTATTGAATATAAATAACAGAAAGTAAAAGGAGGGTACAGAGGGTTGTGCCTTCTAGTTTCATCCATCTCATGCTCATCAAAAGGAATCCACTAACAAGGTTGATTAGGTCTTGTTAACAAACTCATTCCGAATAACATGGAACCGGAGAAATTTCGAATAACACTATGGTACCTCAACGGGGATATGCACATCCCCAATAATAAGAATATCATATTTCTTGTTGACAGTAGGAAGAGGAAATTCAAAACCTCCAAATATAATCGATGGAATTTTTCCAATAGAGTTGATACTATAAACTTGAGGTTGTTTCCTCGGAAAGTGTACCGTATGCTCATTACCATTAACATGAAAAGTGGCATTGCCTTTAGTGCAATCAATAACAACCCCTGCAATATTCAAAAAGGGTCTTCCAAGAATAATAGACATACTATCGTCCTCGGGAATATCAAGAATAACAAAGTCCGTTAAAATAGTAACGTTTGCAACTACAACAGGCACATCCTCACAAATACCGACAGGTATAGCAGTTGATTTATCAGCCATTTGCAAAGATATTTCAGTAGGTTTCAACTTATTCAAATCAAGTCTACGATATAAAGAGAGAGGCATAACACTAACACCGGCTCCAAGATCATATAAAGCAGTTTTAACATAGTTTCTTTTAATGGAGCATGGTATAGTGGGTACTCGTGGATCTCCAAGTTTCTTTGGTATTCCACCCTTAAAATTATAATTAGCAAGCATGGTGGAAATTTCAGCTTCCGGTATCTTTCTTTTATTAGTAACAATTTCTTTCATGTACTTAGCATAAGGATTCATTTTAAGCATACCAGTCAATCGCATACGCAAAAAGATAGGTCTAATCATTTCAGCAAAGCACTCAAAATCCTCACCATATTTTTTCTTGGATGGTTTGGGAGGAAAAGGTATGGGTTTCTGAACCCATTGTTCTCTTTCTTTACCGTGTTTCCTAGCAACAAAGTCTTTCTTATCATAACGTTGATTCTTTGATTGTGGGTTATCAAGATCAACAACATGTTCAATTTCTATATCATTATCATTACTAGGTTGAGCATCATCATGAACATATTTATTAACATTATCACTAGTTTCAGGTTCATTACCAGATTGTGTTTCAGCATCAGAAATAGAAATATCATTTGGATTCTCAGGTGTTTCAATAACAGGTTCACTAGAAGCATGCAAAGTCCTATCATTTTTCTTTTTCTTCCTTTTAGAAGGACTAGGTGCATCCACATTATTTCTCTGAGAATCTTGCTCAATTCTCTTAGGGTGGCCTTCAGGATACAGAGGTTCCTGAGTCATTCTACCAATTCTAGTAGCCACTCTAACAGCATAATCATTCTTCTTACTGTTCAGTTCATTGAGCAAATCATTTTGAGCTTTAAGTACTTGTTCTACTTGAGTGGTAACCATAGAAGCATGTTTACTAATAAGTTTAAGTTCACCTTTGACATTAGCCGTATAATCACCCAAGTGTTCAAGCATATTTGAATTGTATTTCAATTGTCTACCAAAATAAGCATTGAAGTCTTCTTGCTTAACCATAAATTTATCAAACTCATCTAAGCATGGGCTAGCAAACTTAGTAAATGGATTTCAGCTTTATCATATCTATAGAGAGAGTTTACCTTTACTACCTATGTCGGGTTATCAAGACCATGTACTTCTTCAACAGGTGGTAAATTAATACCATGTATTTCTTAAATAGGAGGTAAATTCTTAACATCTTCAGCTTTAATACCTTTTTCTTTCATATATTTCATTGCCTCTTGCATATCTTCAGGACTGAGAAATAGAATACCCCTCTTCTTCGGAGTTGGTTTAGGAATAGGCTCAGGAATTGGCTCCGGAGCTGGCTTAGGAAGTTTCCAATTATTTTCATTTGTCAACATATTATTCAATAGAATTTCAGCTTCATCCGGTGTTCTTTCCCTGAAAACAGAACCAGCACAACTATCCAGGTAATCTCTGGAGGCATCGGTTAGTCCATTATAAAAGATATCAAGTATTTCATTTTCTTAAGAGGGTGATCGGGCAAAGCATTAAGTAACTTGAGAAGCCTCCCCCAAGCTTGTGGGAGACTCTCTTCTTCAATTTGCACAAAATTATATATATATCCCTTAAAGCAGCTTGTTTCTTATGAGTAGGGAAATATTTAGCAGAGAAGTAATAAATCATATCCTGGGGACTTCGCACACAACCAGGATCAAGAGAATTAAACCATATCTTAGCATCACCCTTTAATGAGAACGGAAATATTTTAAGGATATAAAAGTAACGAGTTCTCTCATCAGTAGTGAACAGGATGGCTATATCATTTAATTTAGTAAGATGTGCCACAACAGTTTCAGATTCATAGCCATGAAAAGGATCAGATTCAACCAAAGTAATTATATCAGGATCAACAGAGAATTCATAATCCTTATCAGTAACAAAGATAAGTGAAGTAGCAAAAGCAGGGTCAGGTTTCATTCTAGCATTAAGAGATTGTTGCTTCCATTTAGCTAATAACCTCTTGAGTTCGTATCTATCTTTGCAAACTAAAATAGCTAAAGTAGCTTCCTTATCAAAAACATAACCCTCAGGAATAACAGGTGAGTCTTCATCATCACTTTCATCAATATTATCAGATTCAATATTTTCATTCTCTCTAGCCCTAGCAAGTTGTTCATCAAGAAATTCACCAAGTGGCACAGTAGTATCAAGCATAGAAGTAGTTTCATCATAAGTATCATGTATAGCAGAAGTGGCATCATGAATACACATGCGACATATCAGCACGAACAGCAGAAGCATGTTTAGGTGTCGCAAGCTTACTCAAAACAGAAGGTGAATCAAGTGCAGAGCTAGATGGTAGTTCCTTACCTCCCCTCGTAGTTGAGGGATAAATCTTGGTTCTTGGATCTTTCAAGTTCTTCATAATGATAAGCAGATATAAATCCCAAGTGACTCAAAGAATAGAGCTATGCTCCTCGGCAACGGTGCCAGAAAATAGTCTTCATAACCCACAAGTATAGGGGATCGCAACAGTTTTTGAGGGTAGAGTATTCAACCCAAATTTATTGATTCGACACAAGGGGATCCAAAGAATATTCTCAAGTATTAGCAGCTGAGTTGTCAATTCAACCACACCTGCAACTTAGTATCTGCAGCAAAGTATTTAGTAGCAAAGTAATATGATAGTAGTGGTAACGGTAGTAAAAGGTAACGGTAGCAAAAGTAATGTTTTTGGTATTTTGTAGTGATGATAGCAATAGCAACGAAAAAGTAAATAAGCGAAGAACAATATATGGAAAGCTCGTAGGCAATGGATCGGTGCTGGAGAATTATGCCGGATGCGGTTCATCATGTAACGATCATAACCTAGGGTGACACAGAACTAGCTCTAGTTCATCAATGTAATGTAGGCATGTATTCCGAATATAGTCATACATGCTTATGGAAAAGAACTTGCATGACAACTTTTGTCCTACCGTCCCGTGGCAGCGGGGTCCTAACGGAAACTAAGGGATATTAAGGCCTCCTTTTAATAGAGTACCGGAACAAAGCATTAGCACATAGTGAATACATGAACTCCTCAAACTATGGTCATCGGCGGTAAGTATCCCGATTATTGTCACTTCGGGGTTAACGGATCATAACACATAATAGGTGACTATAGACTTGCAAGATAGGATCAAGAACTTTCATATATTGATGAAAACATAATAGGTTCAGATCTGAAATCATGGCACTCGGGCCCTAGTGACAAGCATTAAGCATAGCAAAGTCATAGCAACATCAATCTTAGAACATAGTGGATAGTAGGGATCAAACCCTAACAAAACTAACTCGATTACATGATAGATCCCATCCAACCCATCACCGTCCAGCAAGCCTACGATGGAATTACTCACGCACGACGGTGAGCATCATGAAATTGGTGATGGAGGATGGTTGATGATGATGATGGTGACGGATTCCCCTCTCCGGAGCCCCGAACGGACTCCAGATCAGCCCTCCCGAGAGGTTTTAGGGCTTGGCGGCAGCTCCGTATCGTAAAACGTGATGAATTCTTCTCTCTAATTTTTTTCTCCCCGAAACCAAATATATAGAGTTGGAGTTGAGGTCGGAGGAGCTCCAAGGGGCCCACGAGATAGGGGGTGCGCCCTAGGGGGCAGGCACGCCCCCACCCTCGTGGACAGGTGGTGGGCCCCCTAGCCTTCATCTTTTGCAAGGATTTTTTATTATTTCCGAAAAGTTGTTCCGTGAAGTTACAGGTCATTCCGAGAACTTTTGTTTCTGCACATAAATAACACCATGGTAATTCTGCTGAAAACAGCGTCAACCCGGGTTACTTCCATTCAAATCATGCAAGTTAGGGTCCAAAACAAGGGAAAAAGTGTTTGGAAAAGTAGATACGACGGAGACGCATCATGTAGCAGGCTGGAGGCTTAGGGCAGTCCACCTGACAGTGCCCGGCCACCCCACAGTTGAAGCACGTGGCCTCAGATGGAAGAGGTGCCGTCATCACCGATAGGTTCGTGGCCGAAGATGTCGGACCACTCGGTTGGGGCTGGACACCCCTCTTCTTCTTCTTGGCAAATCCCCCCTGCCCATTGCGGTTGGAGTTGTTGTTGGAACCAGACAGGGGGAATTGATCTTGGCGATGAGGGGGGTCATAGCGTCGCGGGGGGAGGCAGCCGCCCGGTCAGACCGCGGAGGAGAGCGAGAGCGGCGAGGGGGAGTCCGCCGGTCCCGCTCGCGGTCGCGTCCACGGCCACGCCACGTCTCTGGGGAGGGTCGCGGGCGCGAGAGGAACGCCAGGAAGCGGCATCGGCCTCAGTCGGGCCCTGGCTGCGCAACAGGCCGTCACGGAGCTCCGCCTCGCGACGGGAGCCGTCCGGGGATGGGTGGCGAGCCTCGGGCGGAGCCGTTGTCTCCTGTCCGCCAGCCCGACGTTTGGGGCGGGGGATCCCATCTCCGGCTACCCGGGTCATGTCCGGTACCGCCGTGCGAGGATGGGTGCTGGGGGAGGGGAGCAAGGGGGCGGCAAGGCGGAGCGGACGAGATGGCGGCGGGGAAGGAGAGCCAGGGGGATGCGACGCGGACGGGCTGGATGAGGAGAGGGGCTACCCCAATAACCCTAGCGAAGGTGGGCCGTCGAGCGGGGAAGGGGCCACAGCCCAACGGGGGGAATTCCTATGCAGGCCGGCCCAGGAAGCCTCCCGGGGCCCAACACCTACCCCGTCCCAGCCAGCCCAGCGGGCCCGAGACGGCCCAGCCCATCCTGAGGGGGGGAGGGAGGGTAGGGCTTCCCGCTGTCTGGCAGGAGCCATCGCCGCGACGACCACGCTAGCCGGAGTCGCCGATGACGAGCGGAAGGGGCAGAATCGCGGTCCGCGGAGGTCCAGAGAAGGGGGCTTGGTCGATGTCAGGGTCCACATCGCTGGGACTACGCCGGAGAGCTGCGCCGGAGAACGCCGCCATGCCCATGTCGGACCTTTCGGCCACCCCCCAAGCATGGGCTCGGGCCCCACAACTGCGGTGACCGGCCTCCCGGCGCGGTACCGGTGGTGGTGGGGAAGGTGGTGCCCGACGGGCTGGTGGCAGCGTCGGCAAGGGAAGGTGAGGGGGGAGGAGGCGGGCGTCGTCGCTGGAAGGCCCAGCACAGGCGCGAGGGACTCAGCGAGTCGGTCGCCGAAACGACGAGGAGGACGAGGGATGCCCGCCGCAGCCGCTGCGGCCTGGGCCCGGTCCTCCTCCGTCGCCAAGTCCGCCCAGCACGAGCAGTCCGAGGGCTGCGGGAGGAGGTACGGCGAGCAGGGGCGGAGGGGGCGAGCTAGGGAGGGGACACCGGCAGGGGAAGCGAGCTGGGAGGGGCCGGCGGGGCAGGGAAGGCAGGCGCCGGAGGCCAGCGCCGTCGCGGGCCGCGCAATCACCATCGCCAGCGTCGCCCTACCTATTTTTTCTACCCATGCAACCGTGCCACATCAGCATGTCATGCATGTAAGTTATAAGTTATACTTTTTTACATTAGCGTATCCATGCCACATCATCAGTTCATGCATGTAAGTCATGGGTTAATTTTTTGTATTGCATTTTGTGCTCTTATAGACAAGGTATGTGTTGAGCGCTTGGAGCATACCTATATAGTTGACCCTTCACTTTTTTAGAAATGACACTCCTTTTCTCTATTGATAAATACCTACAACACACTACCTATTTTTCCTACATACAATCATGCCACATCAGCAAGCAATGCATGTAAGTTATATGTTACATTTTTGCATTAGTATGTCCATGTAGTGCTGCCATGTCATATCACTTGTTCATGCATGTGAGTTATACGTTAATTTTATTTTACCAAGTTTTGTGCTCTCATGGACACGATATCTATGTTGGGTGCTTGCTGCATACGTATATAGTTAATATTTCACCTTTTTTAGAATGACATTATTTTAACTGCAATCTAATTAGAGTGACCATAGCTAAAACTCTCTTCATGTAGTATAGTACAACCTAATGTCGGTACCAAGAAAATACTCATTTGTGGTCATCTAATAGCATGCTAGTCTATCATATTCTAAGCTATTTTGTATCACTCAAGCACCCATAACAATAGAAGAGTTAAAAACCCAATTTCCTTTGAACATGATCTAGTCGAGGACAACAATAAACACAGTTGCATCAGCAAAATGGAATACCCATAGCAACTTTCTAATAACTCTATGTTTGGTTTGTGGAACATAGAAATATTTATTCCAAATTTAAACCCGATCTACCACAGAATCGCAAATGTTATGTACAGTACCATCATTCTTTTCAGCAATGACAAACCCAATAGTATATAACAAACAAATCAACAACTGAAACTGTTCATGTGAAACTGTATGAACACGTACAATAACATACAACAACTATCACAAATGCAATCATCTCGTCACATGCCATGTTGGGTTTCGTAGTAATTTCAAAAAAATTCCTACGCACACGCAAGATCATGATGATGCATAGCAACGAGAGGGGAGAGTGTTGTCTACGTACCCTTGTAGACCGCAACGGAAGCGTTGACGCAACGTAGAGGAAGTAGTCATACGTCTTCCGATCCGACCGATCCAAGCACCGTTACTCCGGCACCTCTGAGTTCTTGGCACACGTACAGCTCGATGACGCTCCCCGGGCTCTGATCCAGCAAAGCTTCGGGGATGAGTTTCGTCAGCACAACGGCGTGGTGACGATGATGATGTTCTACCGACGCAGGGCTTCGCCTAAGCACTACTACGATATGACCGAGGTGGAATATGGTGGAAGGGGGCACCGCACACGGCTAAGGAACGATCACGAAGATCAACTTGTGTGTTCTAGGGTGCCCTCCTGCCTCCGTATATAAAGGATCCAAGGGGGGGTGCGGCCGGCCTAGAGGAGGCGCAGGAGGAGTCCTACTCCTACCGGGAGTAGGACTCCCCTCCCGTTCCTTGTCCAACTAGGAGAGGTGGAGGGAGAGAAGGAAAGGGGGGGCGCCGCCCCTCCCTCCTTGTCCAATTCGGACTAGGGGGAGAGGGGGCGTGTGGCCTGCCCTGGCAGCCCCTTCCTCCTCTCCACATTAGGCCCATAAGGCCCGTTAACCCCCCGGGGGGTTCCGGTAACCCCCCGGTGCTCCAGTTTTATCCGAAACTTCCCCGGAACCCTTCCGGTGTCGGAATATAGTCGTCCAATATATCAATCTTTATGTATCGACCATTTCGAGACTCCTCGTCATGTCCGTGATCACATCCGGGACTCCGAACTAAGTTCGGTACATCAAAATGCATAAACTCATAATAACTGTCATCGTAACGTTAAGCGTGCGGACCCTACGGTTCAAGAACAATGTAGACATGACTGAGACAAATCTCCGGTCAATAACCAATAGCGGGACCTGGATGCCCATATTGGCTCCTACATATTCTACGAAGATCTTTATCGGTCAGACCGCATAACAACATACGTTGTTCCCTTTGTCATCGGTATGTTACTTGCCCGAGATTCGATCGTCGGTATCCAATACCTAGTTCAATCTCGTTACCGGCAAGTCTCTTTACTCGTTCCGTAATGCATCATCTCACAACTAACTTTATTAGTTGTAATGCTTGCGAGGCTTATGTGATGTGCATTACCGAGAGGGCCCAGAGATACCTCTCCGACAATCGGAGTGACAAATCCTAATCTCGAAGTACGCCAACCCAACATCTACCTTTGGAGACACCTGTAGAGCACCTTTATAATCACCCATTTACGTTGTGACGTTTGGTTGCACACAAAGTGTTCCTCCGGCAAACGGGAGTTGCATAATCTCATAGTCACAGGAACATGTATAAGTCATGAAGAAAGCAATAGCAACATACTAAACGATCGGGTGCTAAGCTAATGGAAATGGGTCAAGTCAATCAGATCATTCACCTAATGATGTGATCCCATTAATCAAATAACAACTCTTTGTTCATGGTTAGGAAACATAACCATCTTTGATTAATGAGCTAGTCAAGTAGAGGCATACTAGTGACACTTTGTTTGTCTATGTATTCACACATGTATTATGTTTCCGGTTGATACAATTCTAGCATGAATAATAAACATTTATTGTGATATAAGGAAATAAATAATAACTTTATTATTGCCTCTAGGGCATATTTCCTTCAGTCTCCCACTTGCACTAGAGTCAATAATCTAGATTACACAGTCATGATTCTAACACCCATGGAGCCTTGGTGCTGATCATGTTTTGCTCGTGGAAGAGGCTTAGTCAACGGGTCTGCAACATTCAGATCCGTATGTATCTTGCAAATCTCTATGTCTCCCACTTGGACTAGATCCCGGATGGAATTGAAGCGTCTCTTGATGTGCTTGGTTCTCTTGTGAAATCTGGATTCCTTTGACAAGGAAATTGCACCAGTATTGTCACAAAACATTTTCATTGGACCCGATGCACTAGGTATGACACCTAGATCGGATATGAACTCCTTCATCCAGACTCCTTCATTTGCTGCTTCCGAAGCAACAATGTACTCCGCTTCACATGTAGATCCCGCTACAACGCTTTGTTTAGAACTGCACCAACTGACAGCTCCACCATTTAATGTAAACACGTATCCGATTTGCGATTTAGAATCGTCCGGATCAGTGTCAAAGCTTGCATCAATGTAACCTTTTACGATGAGCTCTTTGTCACCTCCATATATGAGAAACATATCCTTAGTCCTTTTCAGGTATTTCAGGATGTTCTTGACCACTGTCCAGTGATCCACTCCTGGATTACTTTGGTACCTCCCTGCTAGACTTATAGCAAGGCACACATCAGGTCTGGTACACAGCATTGCATACATGATAGATCCTATGGCTGATGCATAGGGAACATCTTTCATATTCTCTCTATCTTCTGCAGTGGTCGGGCATTGAGTCTTA
This sequence comes from Triticum urartu, assembly GCF_003073215.2. NCBI lineage: Eukaryota > Viridiplantae > Streptophyta > Magnoliopsida > Poales > Poaceae > Triticum > Triticum urartu. Next base: position 590,541,259 of record NC_053024.1, on the reverse strand, counting down.
CTCAACTTCACACCTTGTAACACAGGCAAGAACCCTTTCTTTGCTTGATCCATTTTGAATTTCTTCAAAAGTTTGTCAAGGTATGTGCTTTGTGAAAGTCCAATTAAGCATCTTGATCTATCTCTATAGATCTTAATGCCTAATATGTAAGCAGCTTCACCGAGGTCTTTCATTGAAAAACTCTTATTCAAGTATCCCTTTATGCTATCCAGAAATTCTATATCATTTCCAATCAGTAATATGTCATCCACATATAATATCAGAAATGCTACAGAGCTCCCACTCACTTTCTTGTAAATACAGGCTTCTCCAAAAGTCTGTATAAAACCAAATGCTTTGATCACACTATCAAAGCGTTTATTCCAACTCCGAGAGGCTTGCACCAGTCCATAAATGGATCGCTGGAGCTTGCACACTTTGTTAGCTCCCTTTGGATCGACAAAACCTTCTGGTTGCATCATATACAACTCTTCTTCCAGAAATCCATTCAGGAATGCAGTTTTGACATCCATCTGCCAAATTTCATAATCATAAAATGCGGCAATTGCTAACATGATATGGAGAGACTTAAGCATCGCTACGGGTGAGAAGGTCTCATCGTAGTCAATCCCTTGAACTTGCCGAAAACCTTTTGCGACAAGTCGAGCTTTGTAGACAGTAATATTACCGTCAGCGTCAGTCTTCTTCTTGAAGATCCATTTATTCTCAATTGCTTGCCGATCAGCGGGCAAGTCAACCAAAGTCCATACTTTGTTCTCATACATGGATCCCATCTCAGATTTCATGGCTTCAAGCCATTTTGCGGAATCTGGGCTCACCATCGCTTCTTCATAGTTCGTAGGTTCATCATGATCTAGTAGCATGACTCCAGAATAGGATTACCGTACCACTCTGGTGCGGATCTTACTCTGGTTGATCTACGAGGTTCAGTAGTATCTTGATCTAAAGTTTCATGATCATCATCATTAGCTTCCTCACTAACTGGTGTAGGTGTCACTGAAACAGTTTTCTGTGATGTACCACTTTCCAATAAGGGAGCAGGTACAGTTACCTCGTCAAGTTCTACTTTCCTCCCACTCACTTCTTTCGAGAGAAACTCCTTCTCCAGAAAGTTTCCGAATTTAGCAACCAAAGTCTTGCCTTCGGATCTGTGATAGAAGGTGTATCCAATAGTCTCCTTTGGATATCCTATGAAGACACATTTCTCCGATTTGGGTTCGAGCTTATCAGGTTGAAGCTTTTTCACATAAGCATCGCAGCCCCAAACTTTAAGAAACGACAACTTTGGTTTCTTGCCAAACCATAGTTCATAAGGCGTCGTCTCAACGGATTTTGATGGTGCCCTATTTAACGTGAATGCGGCCGTCTCTAAAGCATAACCCCAAAACGATAGCGGTAAATCTGTAAGAGACATCATAGATCGCACCATATCTAATAAAGTACGATTACGACGTTCGGACACACCATTACGCTGTGGTGTTCCGGCTGGCGTGAGTTGCGAAACTATTCCACAATTTTTCAAATGTACACCAAACTCGTAACTCAAATATTCTCCTCCACGATCAGATCGTAGAAACTTTATTTTCTTGTTACGATGATTTTCAACTTCACTCTGAAATTCTTTGAACTTTTCAAATGTTTCAGACTTATGTTTCATTAAGTAGATATACCCATATCTGCTTAAATCATCTGTGAAGGTGATAAAATAACGATATCCGCCACGAGCCTCAATATTCATCGGACCACATACATCTGTATGTATGATTTCCAACAAATCTGTTGCTCTCTCCATAGTACCGGAGAACGGCGTTTTAGTCATCTTGCCCATGAGGCACGGTTCGCAAGTACCAAGTGATTCGTAATCAAGTGGTTCTAAAAGTCCATCAGTATGGAGTTTCTTCATGTGCTTTACACCGATATGACCCAAACGGCAGTGCCACAAATAAGTTGCACCATCATTATCAACTCTGCATCTTTTGGCTTCAACATTATGAATATGTGTGTTACTACTATCGAGATTTAACAAGAATAGACCACTCTTCAAGGGTGCATGACCATAAAAGATATTACTCATATAAATAGAACAACCATTATTCTCTGATTTAAATGAATAACCGTCTCGCATCAAACAAGATCCAGATATAATGTTCATGCTCAACGCTGGCACCAAATAACAATTATTTAGGTCTAATACTAATCCCGAAGGTAGATGTAGAGGTAGCGTGCCGACCGCGATCACATCGACTTTGGAACCGTTTCCCACGCGCATCGTCACCTCGTCCTTTGCTAGTGTTCGCTTAATCCGTAGTCCCTGTTTCGAGTTGCAAATATTAGCAACAGAACCAGTATCAAATACCCAGGTGCTACTGCGAGCTCTAGTAAGGTACACATCAATAACATGTATATCACATATACCTTTGTTCACCTTGCCATCCTTCTTATCCGCCAAATACTTGGGGCAGTTCCGCTTCCAGTGACCAGTCTGCTTGCAGTAGAAGCACTCAGTTTCAGGCTTAGGTCCAGACTTGGGTTTCTTCTCTTGAGCAGCAACTTGTTTGCCGTTCTTCTTGAAGTTCCCCTTCTTCTTCCCTTTGCCCTTTTTCTTGAAACCAGTGGTCTTGTTGACCATCAACACTTGATGCTCCTTCTTGATTTCTACCTCCGCAGCTTTCAGCATTGCGAAGAGCTCGGGAATAGTCTTGTTCATCCCTTGCATATTATAGTTCATCACGAAGCTCTTGTAGCTTGGTGGCAGTGATTGGAGAATTCTGTCAATGACGCAATCATCTGGAAGATTAACTCCCAATTGAATCAAGTGATTATTATACCCAGACATTTTGAGTATATGCTCACTGACAGAACTGTTCTCCTCCATCTTGCAGCTGTAGAACTTATTGGAGACTTCATATCTCTCAATTTGGGCATTTGCTTGAAATATTAACTTCAACTCCTAAAACATCTCATATGCTCCATGACGTTCAAAACGTCGTTGAAGTCCCGATTCTAAGCCGTAAATCATGGCACACTGAACTATCGAGTAGTCATCAGCTTTGCTCTGTCAGACGTTCATAACATCTAGTGTTGCTCCAGCAGCAGGCCTGGCACCCAGCGGTGCTTCCAGGACGTAATTCTTCTGTGCAGCAATGAGGATAATCCTCAAGTTACGGACCCAGTCCGTGTAATTGCTACCATCATCTTTCAACTTTGCTTTCTCAAGGAACGCATTAAAATTCAACGAAACAATAGCACGAGCCATCTATCTACAATCAACATAAACAAGCAAGATACTATCAGGGACTAAGTTCATGATAAATTTAAGTTCAATTAATCATATTACTTAAGAACTCCCACTTAGATAGACATCCCTCTAATCTTCTAAGTGATCACGTGATCCAAATCAACTAAACCATAACCGATCATCACGTGAAATGGATTAGTCTTCAATGGTGAACATCATTATGTTGATCATATCTACTATATGATTCACGCTCGACCTTTCGGTCTCCGTGTCCCGAGGCCATATCTGCATATGCTAGGCTCGTCAAGTATAACAAGAGTATTCTGCGTGTGCAAAACTGGCTTGCACCCGTTGTAGATGGACGTAGAGCTTATCACACCCAATCATCACGTGGTGTCTGGGCACGACGAACTTTGGCAACGGTGCATACTCGGGGAGAACACTTCTTGATAATTTAGTGAGAGATCATCTTATAATGCTACCGTCAATCAAAGCAAGATAAGATGCATAAAGGATAAACATCACATGCAATCAATATAAGTGATATGATATGGTCATCATCTTCTTGTGCCTGTGATCTCCATCTCCGAAGCACCGTCATGATCACCATCGTCACCGACGCGACACCTTGATCTCCATCGTAGCATCGTTGTCGTCTCGCCAATCTTATGCTTCTACGACTATCGCTACCGTTTAGTGATAAAGTAAAGCATTACATCGCGATTGCATTGCATACAATAAAGCGACAACCATATGGCTCCTGCCAGTTGCCGATAACTCGGTTACAAAACATGATCATCTCATACAATAAAATTCATCATCATGCCTTGACCATATCACATCACAACATGCCCTGCAAAAACAAGTTAGACGTCCTCTACTTTGTTGTTGCAAGTTTTACGTGGCTGCTACGGGCTTAAGCAAGAACCAATCTCACCTACGCATCAAAACCACAACGATAGTTTGTCAATTTGACTCCGTTTTAACCTTCGCAAGGACCGGGCGTAGCCATACTCGGTTCAACTAAAGTTGGAGAGACAGTCGCCCGCAAGCCACGTATGTGCAAAGCACGTCGGGGGAACCGGTCTCGCGTAAGCGTACGCGTAATGTTGGTCCGGGTCGTCTCGTCCAACAATACCGCTGAACCAAAGTATGACATGCTGGTAGGCAGTATGACTTATATCGCCCACAACTCACTTGTGTTCTACTCGTGCATATAACATCAAACCATAAAACCTAGGCTCGGATGCCACTGTTGGGGAACGCGGTAATTTCAAAATTTTCCTACGCACACGCAAGATCATGGTGATGCATAGCAACGAGAGGGGAGAGTATGATCTACGTACCCTTGTAGATCGCAACGGAAGTGTTGACACAACGTAGAGGAAGTAGTCGTACGTCTTCTTCCCGATCCGACCGATACAAGCACCGTTACTCCGGCACCTCCGAGTTCTTAGCACACGTACAGCTCGATGACACTCCCCGGGCTCCGATCCAGCAAAGCTTCGGGGATGAGTTCCGTCAGCACAACGGCATGGTGACGATGATGATGTTCTACCGACGCAGGGCTTCGCCTAAGCACTACAACGATATGACCGAGGTGGAATATGGTGGCAGGGGGCACCGCACACGGCTAAGGAACGATCACGAGGATCAACTTGTGTGTCCTAGGGTGCCCCCTACCTCGGTATATAAAGGATCCAAGGGGGAGGGGGCGGACGGCCAAGGAGGGCGCGCCAAAGGAGTCCTACTCCCTCTGGGAGTAGGATTCCCCCCCCCCAATCCTAGTTGGAATAGGATTCCTCGAGGGGGTAAAGAGAGAGAGGGGGCCGGCCGCCTCTCCTTGTCCTAATAGGACTAGGGGAGGGGGGAGGCGCGCGGCCCACCTTGGGCTGCCCCTTTCTCCTTTCCACTAAAGCCCACTAAGGCCCATATAGTTCCCAGGGGGTTCCGGTAACCTCCAGGTACTCCGTTCTGAAGAAAAGGTGAAAGACAATATTTTGACCGTTTCCTCTTGCGTTTCCCATCATTCTCCTTCCCATCATTCTCCTTTTCATCATTCTCCTTCCCATCATTCTCCTCAGTGCCATTTTCTTTCGCATTTTTAATACGGGTGTTCAGACTATCCATACTAAATTCCTCAGATTTATCGGCGCTAGACCCGTCTGACACTTCATTCATATTCTTGGGGGTTGAAGTAATAGCTGGAAAGTCATTCGTGTCTACCGTTGCAAGAGATGGGTTGGGAGAATTACCATTATCCTCAATAACGAAGGGGTCGCCTTCATCTCCTGTACCAGGTGTGTTGTGATGCACACCTTTCTCACGCGCCAATTTATTCCCGTTCCCAGTGGTGAAGGATGCGTCCACCCTGTTGTCCATATCTTCTTTTGCAGGAGTTGATTGTACATCTGGCCAATATTTTGATGGACCATACTTCCCCACCCAGTCTTCACTATGCTCCACATACTCAATGTCATCATCAGACCCCTTGTTTGGCTTGAAGACAAGACCTTTCTTCTCCAGCTTCTCCACTACTATCTGCAATGACACATTAATTGCATTAACTACATGCATAAATTATGAATAATCCAATGTAAACTGAAGTACACATCACTCATATTACCTCAGCACATTTTTGAGGGAGAAGTCTAATTTCTTTTTGCATATCTTTGATGCATTTCATCACCTGATCTAATGTACTATCCCTGCTCGATGAAGCCTCATCTCTATTATCTTTCTTTTTTTGGGCACGATCTTCCTGCTCTAATTCTTGCTGTAATTCTTCCTCCGCCTTTCTTCCTTGTTGAGCAATTAATGTCTGCCTGTACTTCTCACTTATCACATCATCAATCTGTAACAGGTAAAATCAATTAAATTTTCTCAACATATAAATAGTAACTTAAGTGCATGTAGTACGAAATAGTTGTTGGGGAACGCAGTAATTTCAAAATTTTCCTACGCACACGCAAGATCATGGTGATGCATAGCAACGAGAGGGGAGAGTATGATCTACGTACCCTTGTAGATTGCAACGGAAGTGTTGACACAACGTAGAGGAAGTAGTCGTATGTCTTCTTCCCAATCCGACCGATCCAAGCACCGTTACTCCGGCACCTCCGAGTTCTTAGCACACGTACAGCTCGATGACGCTCCCCGGGCTCCGATCCAGCAAATCTTCGGGGATGAGTTCCGTCAGCACAACGGCGTGGTGACGATGATGATGTTCTACCGACGCAGGGCTTCGCCTAAGCACTACAACGATATGACCGAGGTGGAATATGGTGGCAGGGGGCACCGCACACGGCTAAGGAACGATCACGAGGATCAACTTGTGTGTCCAAGGGTGCCCCCTGCCTCCGTATATAAAGGAGCCAAGGGGGAGGGGGCGGCCAGCCAAGGAGGGTGCGCCAAAGGAGTCCTACTCCCTCTGGGAGTAGGATTCCCCCCCCCCCAATCCTAGTTGGAATAGGATTCCTCGAGGAGGGAAAGAGAGAGAGGGGGCCGGCCACCTCTCCTTGTCCTAATAGGACTAGGGGAGGGGGGGAGGCGCGCGGCCCACCTTGGGCTGCCCCTTTATCCTTTCCACTAAAGCCCACTAAGGCCCATATAGTTCCCGGGGGGTTCCGGTAACCTCCCGGTACTCCGGTAAAATCCCGATTTCACCCGGAACACTTCCGATATCCAAACATAGGCTTCCAATATATCAATCTTTATGTCTCGACCATTTCGAGACTCCTCGTCATGTCCATGATCACATCCGGGACTCCGAACAATCTTCGGTACATCAAAATGCATAAACTCATAATAACTGTCATCGTAACGTTAAGCGTGCGGACCCTACGGTTCGAGAACAATGTAGACATGACCGAGACACGTATCCGGTCAATAACCAATAGCGGGACCTGGATGCCCATATTGGCTCCTACATATTCTACGAAGATCTTTATCGGTCAGACCGCATAACAACATACGTTGTTCCCTTTGTCATCGGTATGTTACTTGCCCGAGATTCGATCGTCGGTATCCAATACCTTGTTCAATCTCGTTACCGGCAAGTCTCTTTACTCGTTCCGTAATATATCATCTCGCAACTAACTCATTGGTTGCAATGCTTGCAAGGCTTATGTGATGTGCATTACCGAGAGGGCCCAGAGATACCTCTCCGACAATCGGAATGACAAATCCTAATCTCGAAATACGCCAACCCAACATGTACCTTTGGAGACACCTGTAATGCTCCTTTATAATCACCCAGTTACGTTGTGACGTTTGGTAGCACCCAAAGTGTTCCTCCGGCAAACGGGAGTTGCATAATCTCATAGTCATAGGAACATGTATAAGTCATGAAGAAAGCAATAGCAACATACTAAACGATCGGGTGCTAAGCTAATGGAATGGGTCATGTCAATCAGATCATTCAACTAATGATGTGATCTCGTTAATCAAATAACAACTCTTTTGTTCAAGGTTAGGAAACATAACCATCTTTGATTAACGAGCTAGTCTAGTAGAGGCATACTAGTGACACTCTGTTTGTCTATGTATTCACACATGTATTATGTTTCCGGTTAGTACAATTCTAGCATGAATAATAAACATTTATCATGATATATAAGGAAATAAATAATAACTTTATTATTGCCTCTAGGGCATATTTCCTTCAATAGTAACACATAAATAGTAACTTACCGTCCCATTACCACGGCCGTATGCCGTGTCGTACGCGTCACGCTTCTTAGCCTCATCTTCTGACCAATTAAGCATCAATGGATACTCATTAGCTAATGGATCAAATGCCTCATCATCCAGTGGCTGCACTTTCTCCCAAAACATGTACTGCATGAACATGAAGTATATTAGCAAAAAAATTTCACAAACTATAGTTCGAAAGAAACAAATATAACATAAGATTTACCTGTAGGAGCGCAAGGTTTCCGATCAGCCAAGTAAATTTTGTAAGATCTGATAAGGTCTTTGTGATGCCTTCCACGCAAACGCGTAACGTAAACGCATTCCAATTATATGCTTTGATGGCCTCCACATCGTGCACTAACTTGTAATAAGCATTAGGAACTTCTATCGTGGACTGCGGTGCAAGAACCATGCCTAGAAGAACCAGAACAATTCTACGGAGGAAATCATCATCGTATGTGCCACTGGCAACGATGTTCTCAATCAGGTCGTCTATCATCATTTCCCCCGTATTGGAATCTAAAAAGCGACTAGGCACCTTCACCTTCGCCTTTAACCCCCCGTTTTCCTAGCGCTTTCATGGCATCTTTGCCCTTGTTCTGTAGCCCGAAAATGTCAAACACATCTTCGGTGCGCAATGATATCGCACCATTTTTTGATGGCATGATGAACCTTTTTCTGTCCAACGAATACGATTTAATAATGAACTTGAGCAAACATTTGCGCATGAGCACACTAGGTATCATCAGCATTTTTCCAAGACTAGTGCTTGCAAAACGCTTTTTCTGCCTAGAGTTTAGTTTGTTGACCAACAGACACCACTTCTCAACCGAACAAAAAATCTCTCCGTACTCCACCGTCGCTACGAATAGGAGCAAAAATAATGTTAGCTACTTTATATGGGCACATGATAAACATGATGAATGCATAGTACCTCGTGCCATGGGATCAGGGCCGGCCCTGGGGGACGACGGCGCGGTGGCATTGGTGGCAGATGGCGTCGGTCGCAACCTGTAAATAATTTTAAAGTTTTTTTAGAAACACTATGATTTCTGAAAAAATCTTTGGTATGTAATACTTTGAGGTGTTTGGACTAGAACAGGTACGTGTGGTTTAAGATGCCATACTATTTTTTATACCATGGTTTTTCTGCTGTATATACCTAGAAAAACTGAATTAGAATCAGCTGTCATGCATGCATAATTATGACCAAAACTATAGCAAAACTACACTATAGCCAAACACTTAGGTGGTTTTCACAGAACTAAGAAAAACTATCAGCCACTCATGCATGCATGTATTTACACAGTACTTACTGCACTAACTTAATGACTGGCACATGCAGCACGCTCTCAATCAACTAACAAACTCTAACTACACACTGTACTGATCTAGGACAAAAAATTCTACAATCAAGATTATACATGATAAACCACATGAAACATGCAAGTAAGTCTGAATCTGTGTTCACCAACTTGGGGGCGTCGGCGTTACGTGGCAACGGGGGCGACGGCGTCGGCCGCAGATGGCGTCGGGGCAGATCGTGTTGGGGCAGTCGCTCTGTGGTGCGTCGGCGTGAGCTGGCGTCGGTGGCAGATGGCGTTAGGGCCGTCGCGGGCGTTGGGGCGGCGTCGGCGTGACTTGGCGTCGGGGGCGGTGGCGGCCGCAGATGGCGTCGGGGGAGGCGATCGTGGAGGCGGCGTGAGGCGGCGTCGGGGGCGGTGTCGGCCGCAGATGACGTCGGGGGAGGCGATCGTGGACGCGGTGTGAGGTGGCGTCGGGGGCGGCGTTTGCCCTAGATGGCGTCGGGAGAGGCGATCGTGGAGGCGGCGTCGAGGCGTGGAGGCGGCGTGGACTGGAAATCGTGGAGGCGTGGAGGCGGCTTTGACCCCCGATGGATATGCATGTACACGGGCTTATTCATTTTTTTCTAAGAACCCGTTTATTAGTTTTTTCCCAATCATTACTTGCGTCTGTTTTTTAAAACAATCATTATCGAAAATACATTGATTGATAGATAATTTTTTTTACTCCGCCAAATGGCACGAAACTTTTTCCACACGTTTCCATCACCCTCGACAGCACCCACGCCAATTTTCATATTTTTTTCGGCGCTCGATGCATTTCCTAGGATTTTTCCGGTGAAAATGGCCAGAAACACTGGTCGGACGTGACGCAACGTTCGTTTTGTGTCCGTTTGCATTCCAACCTTGCGTGGGGACCTACGTAGGCCGTGCCTGCATATCCGCCCACTTTGGTGCAATTGCATGCATGCGATCACGTACCCCCAGTGCAACGAGCTTCTTTTCTGTCTACCGGAGGGGGGTTCCCGACTACTTTTTTTTTGACTCCGCCAAATGGCACGAAACTTTTTCCGCACGTTGGCATCACCCTCGACAGCACCCACGCCAGTTTGCATATTTTTCCGACGCTCGATGCATTTCCTAGGATTTTCCCTGTGTTAATGCCGTAAAACACTGGCCGGACGTGACGCAACGTTCGTTTTTGTGTCCGTTTGCGTTCCAACCTTGCGTGGGGCCGTACGTAGGCCGTGCCCGCATGTCTTCCCACTTTGGTGCAATTGCATGCATGCGATCACGTAGACATAGTGCAACCAGCTCCGGTTCGTTCTGCCGGAGGGGGGGTTCCCAACTACGTTTTTTTTTCACTCCGCCGAATGGCACGAAACTTTTTCCACACGTTTCCATCACCCTCGACAGCACCCACGCCAATTTTCATATTTTTCCGGCGCTCGATGCATTCCCTAGGATTTTCCGGGTGAAAATGGCCAGAAACACTGGCCGGACGTGACGCAACGTTCGTTTTGTGTCCGTTTGCGTTCCAACCTTGCGTGGGGCCCTACGTAGGCCGTGCCCGCATATCCGCCCACTTTGGTGCAATTGCATGCATGCGATCACGTACCTCCAGTGCAACGAGCTTCTTTTCTGTCTACCGGAGGGGGGTTCACGACTACTTTTTTTTTGACTCCACCAAATGGCACGAAACTTTTTTCGCACGTTGGCATCACCCTCGACAGCACCCACGCCAGTTTGCATATTTTTCCGACGCTCGATGCATTTCCTAGGATTTTCCCTGTGTTAATGTCGTAAAACACTGGCCGGACATGACGCAACGTTCGTTTTGTGTCCGTTTGCGTTCCAGTCTTGCGTGGGGCCGTACGTAGGCCGTGCCCGCATGTCCGCCCACTTTGGTGCAATTGCATGCATGCGATCACGTAGACATAGTGCAACCAGCTCTGGTTTCGTTCTGCCGGAGGGGGGGGGTTCCCAACTACGTTTCTTTTTCACTCCGCCGAATGGCACGAAACTTTTTACACACGTTTCCATCACCCTCGACAGCACCCACGCCAATTTTCATATTTTTCCGGCGCTCGATGCATTTCCTAGGATTTTCCCGGTGAAAATGGCCAGAAACACTCGCCGAACGTGACATAACGTTTTTTTTTGTGTCAGTTTTCGTTCCAACCTTGTGTGGGGCCCTACTCGGCAGTGCCCACATATCTGCACACTTTCGTGCAATTGCATGCATGCGATCACGTACACCTTGTGCAACGAGCTCTGTTTGGGTGTGCCAGTCTGGCTACTCTCAAAGCCGTTTTATTTTCGCCTACACCGAATGACCCCCAACTTTTTCCACGTACTCCAGGCACCATCGGGAGCATTCACGACAATTTTCATTATTTTCTGATGTCTGATGCATTTTCTACGGTTTTTGCGGTGAAAATACCCTAAAACACTGCCCGAACGTGACGCGACATGCGTTAGGGTGTCCGATGTCGTTCATATCTTGCGTGAGGGCCTACATTGGGCATGCACACACCCTCGGAAAAAATTATTTCATTTCATGCATGCGATCACGCACCCCTAGTGCAACCAGCACCGTCCATATCTTGCATGTGTCGGTATTTCATGTGTTTGTTCCACATTAATTATTCCAAACTTTTTTCACATAGAATGAAAGTGCTTGCCCGAGTTTTGTCTGAATAACCTATGCTGTTTTTTATTCGTAAGTGCGTGCCACAAAACTTGATAAGTGATTTCTTTACGTTTTCTCAAAATATTTATGTAATAAATTTGTATTTTGTACTGTCCTATGTGAAATAGTCTGAAGCTTCAAAATTCCGTTTATTTTGTTTGCTGTCGTTTCATGATGATGATGCCATTGTATGTGTTATATTACCTGGACTGACCGACGTGGTGAAAAAACGCACCCGGCCGTGTCTCATGCCATGTTTTTGCCGTGTTATTATTCTCTCATGCATGTTTTTCACATACACGTCGCCACAAACCCGCGCATGCACAGAAGATCGCACCCACCGAATCGAACCTACCTCATGCCAGCCAACCAGCGCCTCCCTCGGATCCCAGCTGCCCAACCAGCGCCTCCCTCGGATCCCGCCACCACGCACCGACCGGATCAGCCTCGCTCCCCGCGCCCAGCGACTCTGAGCCGCCCGACCGCATCCTCCTCGATCTCCCCGCCCCCATGCACGCCTCCAACACGTCTCCCGCAACGTGTAGTGTTGCCCCGCGCGGGCGAGGGGAGAGGGGCGTCGGCCGTGGGCCGTGGGAGGGGGCGAGTGGCGCCCTGCCTCTATGGGCCGAACTGGGCCGCCGGTGACAGCGCAGAAAACGGCCTCATGAGCCCTGCGGCGGCCGCTTGCACTGAGGGACGCGTGCACAGCGTGATTTTAGTCCCACCTCGGAAGCGGAGGGGCGCGAGGAGCGACTTAAATAGCTGCCTCCGCCCCCTCTTTCGAACTCATCTGCTATTACTCACCACTGCCCCGTTGCACCCCGATGCTGGGCCCTTTAGTGGGCTCAATCAGCCGCCCGAGTCGCCTTCGGGCTTGATATGGGTATATTCTGTAAGCTACTATGGCTCAGCATCGGTGGTTGGGCTTTTTTTTAAATAACTTAAATTTTTTGCCGGTATTTCATGTGTTTACCTCATCTTTTAACTTTCATGTGTTTACTTCATATTTTTACAAAATCATAATATCCCATTAATAACATTTTTTTTGCCGGTATTTCATGTGTTTGCCTCATATTTTTACTTTCATGTGTTTACTTCATATTTTTACAAAATCAAAATATCCCATTAATAACAATTTTCATGTGTTTACTTCATCTTTTCCTGCTGAGGTTGCGTGCAGTGCAGTGTTCGTATTAGGTGCACCCTGTGGCGTACCCTCGTGTTTGCGTGCATGGCGCATGCACGTGCGCTTGGTGCTGTTAGGTGCACCCCGTGGTGTATGCGTGCGTTTGCGTGCATGGCACATGCATATGTGTGCGCTGTCGTCGGTGGTGCGTGCTTTCGATAAATGTCAGTGGTGTGGGGCTTTTTATTGATTCCGTGAGAGCTCAACTTATCACCGGGCGTCTACTATTCGAAGACCTGTTTATTATACAACCATTCCATTACTCATTGAAGCAACATAATTTCGTTCATATTTAGGATATTTTACATTCGAATGAAATTTTACATGAAAAAAGATTAACACTAAAACAAATCTAACTACTCCTCCTCGCTACTCAGAAGATCAACCACTACGGTCTGGCCGCCGTCTTCACCGCCGTCTTCGCCGCCGTCTGAGTCATCGGAACTGCCCAAGTATCCGAAAAATTCCTCCAAGGTAGCCGACTCCTGCGCTAGTGTATCGGTCGAGTCCCTAATCGCCTGCCAGTATCCCGGCTCGTCTGCCGGGTCCCTCGGGTCAACAATATCCGCCGGCGGCATCCAACCGGTCTCCGACGTGGAGTTCCGGATCGCGCGGATCAAACCCGGCGACTCCAACGGGTCGCCCTCCTCTTGCATCGCCGCTAGTTCCGGCGGGATCTGAAACTCAGGGGCGCCTGATGGAGCAGCGGGCGCGGCGGCGGGATTAGCCGGGGCGCCTGCGCGAGCGCGCCGACCGGCACGGGCCTGCACGACCGGGACGGCGGGGGGCGCGAGGGGCGCGTTTGGAGCGTCCGCGCGGATGCCCCGAGACTTGTAGAAGCTGACCACGATGTCGAAGTCGCGGCCTTGCCAAAAGTTCAGGCGACCTTCGGGATTCCATGGACCGGGTTGTGCCGGCCCAGGCGTGGCATAGCCGGTGCTCGTCACGTGCCAGCCGTGTGCTAGGCGACACGACGGCGGCACGGGGATGCCGTGCCGGTAGATATCCACGGTCTGCGGCCCGGTGAGGCTAGAGGGCCACAGACCGCCGGGCGCGGCGCCGCGTCCACCACCGCTGCCGCCGCCTCCACCGCCGCCTCCCGCCCGACGACTGCTCCCTGCGCCTCCACTGCCGCCCCCCCCAACCGAACCAACGCCGGCCGAAACATCCATGCCCACGAGGCATCACGCCGGAGAGAGTTGCGCCGCCGGAGATTGATCGGACAGCGCGGGGTGAGGGCGGTTTCTAAGAGGAGAGGCGGGGTCGGGGCGGTTTCTAAGAGGAGAGGCGGGGTCGGGGTGGTTAGACGCGTCGGGGGCGTTGGACGGGCGCGGCGAACGAGGCAAGGCAGGCGAGGCGGCAGCGGGGCAGGCGAGGCGGCAGCCGGCAGCGCGGCAGCGGGGCAGGCGAGGCGGCAGCCGGCAGCGGGGCAGGCGGGCAGCGCGGCAGCGCCTCAGCGGGGGAAGCGGCACGATAACAGCGCCGTGCATGCATGCACGCCCGCAGCGCAATGGAAGCGGCACGATAACAGCGCCATGCATGCTCGCCCGCGGCGTAATTGACGCTATGTCAATCCCGGAAAAAATAACCCGTTGTATTTGTATACGTATACGCCGCGGCCGGGCGGGCGGGCGGGTGGGCACTTTTAAAAAATATGCCCATCATGCCCCTCGTTACGAAGGGGTATCGAGCAATCTCGGCCCTCCTTGTGTTAGAGGGGGTCTACCGAAGCGGAAGTGTTCCTGGATTTATTTCAGAATTTTCGGCGATGTGCTTTCAGTGGGAGAAGACTTTTCCGTCGACGACGAGGCGCTTACGGTAACTTCGTAAATCTCAAGATGATATGTCGGCTCAGTCGCTCAAAGGTGCTTATAGGAATAGGGTGTGCATGTGTGCGTTCATAGGAATAAGTGTATGCGTGTGTATATGAGCGTTTGCATCTGTACTGTGTTAAAAAAAAACAGTTCGAGAGGCTTGAGATATGAACAAGTGAGTACAGGGTTTGAACGAGTATCTCAGACACGCAGTTAAAATTAGCAACGTGCCGTAGCAGATGGAGATGCATGAACTCCAAAAAAAAACAAGATCGGGGCCGAACTACGTGTTGAGAATGTTCAGGATCTTAAACAAACAAAGATATGGCTCCAGCGTTACCTCGAGGGCACGCCCCAGTTTCTGACGAGACCGGATCACCGGAGTAGTATAAATCAAGCAGGTAGCAGCAGCGTCCCATATCCAAAGCAAGAAGCAAGCCCCTCTGCCTTGTGAACGAAAGAGCTAGCTGCCTAGCTGCCAACAATGGCCGTCCCGGCTAAAGCCAGCAGCTCCTTCTCCATGGCCTGCCTCTTGGCCGCCATCTTCCTCCTCTCCTCGGCGCCACGGAGCCACGGCGGCAGCATCGCCATCTACTGGGGCCAGAACGGCAACGAGGGCACCCTGGCCGAGACCTGCAGCACCGGCAACTACGCCTTCGTCAACATCGCCTTCCTCTGCAGCTTCGGGTCGGCCCAGCAGACCCCGCAGCTCAACCTGGCGGGCCACTGCGACCCCTACTCCGACGCCTGCACCAACCTCACCGCCGACATCAACCTCTGCCAGTCCAAGGGCGTCAAGGTGATGCTCTCCATCGGCGGGGGCGCCGGCGGGTACACGCTCAACTCCGAGCAGGACGCGGCCGACCTGGCCAAGTACATCTGGGACAGCTTCCTCGGCGGGAGCTCGCCCAAGCGGCCGCTCGGCGCCGCCGTGCTGGACGGCGTCGACTTCGACATCGAGGGAGGGAACCCGGACTACTACGGCGCGCTGGCGGCGCACCTCAAGGCCTACGGCGGCAAGGGCAAGGGGGGCAGCAAGGAGGTGTACCTGTCGGCGGCGCCGCAGTGCCCGTTCCCGGACCAGTGGGTCGGCAAGGCGCTCGAGACGGGCCTCTTCGACTACGTGTGGGTGCAGTTCTACAACAACCCGCCGTGCCAGTACGTGCAGGGGGACACGGCCAACCTCATGGACTCGTGGAAGCAGTGGACGTCGGGGGTCCACGCCAAGTACATCTTCCTCGGGCTGCCGGCGGCTCCGGCGGCGGCGGGGAGCGGGTTCATACCGGCGGGGAGCCTGGAGTCGCAGGTGCTCCCGGCGCTCAAGGGCTCCAGCAAGTACGGAGGGGTGATGCTGTGGTCAAAGTTCTACGACGACCAGGACGGCTACAGCTCCGCCATCAAGAACGCCGTCTGATGATGATTTGATGATCGATCGCATTCCTGCACGATTCGGGTTATGGGCATCGACAGTGTGTGTATAGTTGTGGCGCATGTGTGGTCTGGCAATTGGCGTAGTTGATTTATCTGTGCACGCAGCGGGATTTATATCGAATAAAAGGATTATTTGTCACATCTACAGTGTTCTGCTCCTGGACTTACAGTCATTAAATCATACTCCCCCTCCCATAATATAAAATGGTTTTTTAAGCTAAAACAGCTTGCAAAAACATCTTACAAACAGCTTGGTCCCAGAGGTTGTAATTCAGAAGAACGCGCCAATCATTTTCAAATGATACAAGACGAGATCTGTGGCCGAGGCACTCTCAAATAGTAACACATGGATCAACGACATCAGATGTACACTTCCTGTCCAGGCCACTGGAATTCATGGACTTGTGGCGTCTTCGTCTCGTACAGGATGCTGCCCTGCGGCAGTTTATTCAATTGGCCAAGTCATATCCGGTTGCAAAAATGCGAATCAGTAAGCCAGGGATTAAATCACAGTTTATTATACAAAATTATCAATGCAGGAGCAAAAAAAAGATTATCAATGTTTAAAGCTTCCTTGCCTGGCGATGAACAAAATGAAGCTGGAATACATCATGTGTTCAGCACCCCAGAAGAGGTTGTTCCCATCAAAACATGGCAGAATCAAGTTTGCCCATACATACATTGATACATGATCCACAGTGAAATACATGAAGACGACAGTTTCTATTTCTTGTATTGGCATCCGAACATGAGCTCGTTCAGCAGAGGAACCAGAAACAAAAATGGACAACAAAAGAGAAGCGCCGCGGTTCTCTTCGTTGTCGTGGACGATTATACAAGCCATGAAACGTCATTTTATCATGTAACTTATTCTTCTCAGTCTCATACTGCTGCTGTACATGGTCACATGGACTTCCTTAGATAACCATCGTATGGTATTTCAGATAATTATCGGGTGATATTTCGCAGACTTGTTGAACCAAGAACTTAGCCAACTGATCCCTCCAGCTTCAGGTTCATAAGTGCATCCACCTCCTGGGCAAACTCGTAAGGAAGGTGTTCAAAGACAGCCCTACAGAACCCACCGATCATGGCTGCAACGGCCTTTTCATGATCTATCCCTCTTTGCTGAAAGTAGAATAGCTGATCCTCACCAATTTTGGATGTGCTTGCCTCATGCTCAACACGGCCACTAGTGCAACCCACCTGTTGCCACGAAAGTTGGGTCAAAATCATACTATAAATGAGGTTTTCTGATGAACTGTTATTAAAATGATGGTAACCAAAAAACTGGTATGACTACTTGTCAGAAAGAACTGTTGTTAGCATGTGGAGGTCATGTAAATATAGTATTGGATGCACACTTATGCAAGTGCAGTATGAGATACACATGCAGCTTAGGCCTGCGGAAGATAGGAGTTGTTGATCCCAATATTCGTGCAGCTTATGCAAGTGGTTGCATAAGTTAGAATAAGAATAAGCATGACAATGCGCATGTGCCCCTTGAGATTATAGGGACATCAGACGAAGCATCAAGATTGACCGGTAGACCTAATTGAGTAATTCAGCCAGCTATAGAAGTCTATTTAGCATGGATGTATATGTAAGATTCTGGAAGTGCACTAATAAAACTAATAAAAGATAATTCATATATTTGCTTGGTATATCTGTATATACCTAAAAAAAAGTTAGGTGTGAAGGAGAACATTATGAAATTCAGCACTGAACTTCCCATAATGCCTATTAAACTTGTTTTGATTAATGATTATATGGCTCATATGCCTTATCAGTCTAACCATAAAACTTCCATCAATGAGTTGCCAAGTTTCTCTCTCTCTCTAAGTCAATGCAAGAAATCCTACCCTATTATTTTCTTCCATCATTATCATGACAACTTCTGAGTGTGCTTTTAGTATGCAAATGACAGGAGTGTTTATAAGGTTGCACAGATCAATGCTATATCAAGATACTGATACCTTCTGAGTTCCAGTACATGTGGGAGTTCAATTCGGAATTAGGCAGAATACCATTAACATTTATCTTGCATGTCTAAAACTTAAATGGAGAGAAATTTAATTTTACGCTAGGAATTGTTATGGATCAGCCTGGGAAGGGTTTGAAGACCAGTGGCAACACGTGCCCTCAACTAGCCCTGCAGGGCATGATCCCTCTCGTGGTTACGAGAAAAGGCCCTTTATATAGAAGATATTGAACTATTGTATGAAGAATTTGATAAATTAAGAGTTCTACTAGAATGATCGATGATTCATTGCTTGACTACAGGAGACTAACTTGCGCACAAGTCGGAGCACAACTCAAACTCTTCACAGACCCATAACTCTATCAAAGTTAATTGGACTCTTCCTAGTCTAAAGACCCATCTAATCCAAATCCAACATGAATACTTCTCTTACTGTCTACCCTAAGCTTGCCCTATCCTGTGCCTTAATGGATATGCACACATGAGGCTGCTATCGCACACGCACACACAGGCTGAGTCCATGTTGCTGCTGCTGGCTTGTGACAGGCCGCTGCGGAAACCACCCCACATAACAAATGGTACCCTCAAACAACCAAATTACCAAAGCTCCTTAATTCCTATATCATGTCAGCGCATAGTTTTGCCTCAAATTGTATATATACTATATGTACCACAGAGGTCCCAACTCCCAACTCTATATGTACTTCGATACTTGTTAGCAACTAACCACAAATTAGTCACAGAGACAGAGCCTGCCCTATGCCAGCAATCAAACCTTGCGTACCAAACTAACCTAGGACAGAGAATAGGCCCTTTATATACGTATCAGATATTGAACTATATCTACATGAGCAATTCAATAAATTACTCCCTCCATTCCACAATGTAGTGCTTCCTCTATCCTCGTGCTTCAACTTTGACCGTAAATTTAACTAACAAGACCGATTGCGTCGGGAGCAAAAGTTATATCAGTGAATTCGTATTCAAAAGAAGTTTTTAATTATGTAACTTTTTCTCCCGCCGCAATCGGTCTCGTTCGTTAAATTTATGGTCAAAGTTCGACCTCGGAAAGCGCGGGCGCACTATATTTTGGAATGGAGGGAGTATGAGTTCCAACTGAAGTTCAATTATCTGTTGCTTGGTTGAAGAGTTACACAACTGCCCTTTATATAGGTGACTGACGCAACCACAAGCTAGAGCACAACTCAAACTCTTCACAGAACCATAACTCTATTTTCCTAATTTAATTGGATCTTCACAGAGTTATACAGCATGAATGCTTCTCTCAAGACTATCTCTAAGCATGCCATATCCTATGCATTAAAGGATGCGCAAACATGAGGCTGCTATTGCACACATAGGCTGAGTCCATGTTCTTGCTGTTGCCGGTTGTCACACGGCCACTGCACAAACGGCCCCATAACAAATGGTATCCTCAAAAAATGAAATTACCAAAGCTCCTTCATTCCAACATCATGTCAGCAAAGTTTTGCCTCAAATCTTATCTACTACGTGTGCAACTGAGGTCCAAAGTCTATGTGTGCTTCACCACTTAACAGTAACTAACCGCAAATTAGGCACAGAGACAGAGCATGAAAATCTTATCTACAACGTGTGCCACTGAGGTCCCAATTCTATGCGTGTTTCACCACTTAAGAGTAACTAACCACAAATTAGGCACAGAGACAGAGCATGACAGCAACTGAACCTTGCACGCCAAGCTATGATAATTAAACATGTAATTAAGAAGTGGAAAGTACCTGAATGGTGGGATAGGTGTTAGCAGCAGCGTTGTCCCCAATCAGCAATGAATCACACTGCGAAGAATTATAAGCATTCTCTGCACCTGAATTCATCTGGACCAACCCACGGTAGCAATTCCTTGACTTCCCTGCTGAGATGCCTTTGGATATAATCCGGCTGCGTGAATTCTTCCCCTTATGGATCATCTTCGTCCCTGTATCGGCCTGCTGGTAATCCTTGGTCAGCGCTACGGAGTAGAACTCTCCAACAGTGTCGTCCCCAACAAGCTCCACACTTGGGTACTTCCAGGTGATTGCTGACCCTGTCTCAACCTGTGTCCATGAGATTTTCGAGCCACGCCCCTTGCACCGCCCCCTCTTGGTCACAAAATTGTAAATGCCCCCTTTGCCCTCCTCATCGCCAGCATACCAATTCTGCACGGTGGAGTACTTAATCTCGGCCCCCTCTTCGCACACAAGCTCCACCACCGCGGCGTGGAGCTGGTTGGAGTCATATGCTGGAGCAGTACAACCTTCCAAATAGCTAACCGTGCTCCTCTCATCAGCCACAATCAGAGTCCTCTCAAACTGCCCGGTCTCCTTGTCATTGATTCTGAAGTAAGTAGATATCTCCATGGGGCAGACCGTGTCCTTGGGCACATAGCAGAAGGATCCGTCACTGAACACGGCTGAATTGAGCGCAGCATAGTAATTGTCACCAGGCGGCACAATACTCCCGATGTAGCGCTTGATGAGGTCCGGGTACTCACGGATGGCCTCGGAGATGGAGCAAAATATGACGCCCTTGGCCATGAGCGCCTCCCTGTGGGTGGTGGCGATGGAGGTGGAGTCGATGACGGCGTCGACGGCGACGTTGGAGAGGCGCTTCTGCTCGCCGAGAGGGATCCCGAGGCGGTCGAAGGTCTTGAGCAGCTCGGGGTCGACCTCGTCGAGGCTGTTGAGCTTGGGCTTGGTCTTGGGCGCGGAGTAGAAGCACAGGGACTGGAGGTCGACGGGCGAGTAGACGTTGTCGCTCCAGGTGGGCTCCGCCATGGTGAGGAAGCGGCGGTAGGCGGCGAGGCGGAAGTCGAGCATCCAGGCGGGCTCCGCCTTGAGCTCCGAGATGCGGCGGACGGTGGCCTCGGAGAGGCCCTTGGGGATGGAGAAGGACTCGAAGTCGGAGACGAAGCCGTACTTGTACTCCCGCTTGAGCAGGTTCTGCAGCGCCTCCGCCTCGTCCGCCGCCGGGGACGACGGCGACGGCGACGGCGACGGCTTCTGCGGGCCCGTCTGCACGGCCACCACCGAGAGGCGGCCGCGGCCGCGCGCGTCGACGCGCCGCCGGGGCCCGCCGGACGGGCGCCCCGCCCCGAGCCTGGCGGTGAGGGCAGACGGCCCGAAGAGGGACGTGGAGGCGGACGCGGAGGCGGCCATGGTCGGTCGCGGCCGGCGAGGCGGAGGCGGAGGCGAATTTGGGAGGGAGGGGATGAGCGGAGGGGAGACCGTGGGATGAGAGAGAAGCGAGGGGAGGGAGGGGAGTTGTTGACAGGGAGAGGCCGGAGCGGTGGCACGGGCGTATGGTCCGCGCGCGCCGCTGGGCCCGGTGCCGGTGGCTCGGGCGCGTGCCCACGGCGTTGGCGAACCAGGTCCAGGGAGGGCCGCGCTGGCGGGGCAGCGGTCGTGTGGCGGCCGAGCGGCGGAGCACGGCACCGGATGGGGTTCGCGACACGTGGCTTTCCTGGAGAAGCGCTAGAGAACACAGACTTTCCATCCTTCCATTTATCGGTTTTTTCCTGCCGCAGACGGGACGGAGCCACCGAGGATGGGCCCGGGCCGTCCAGATGCGATCCGACGTCACCCGGCCGCGGATCGAGCGGCGCGGAAGCCCGGCGGCTCGCCCGCCCGGGCCCGCGGGCCCAACGGCCCCCCGTTAACTCGCCTCACTCCTCGCACTCGCTCCCGTGGCGTTCGCATCTCGTGAGTCGTCTCGCCATGGCCGCGTCCTCGCTGCTCCGCTCGCTCTCCCGCGTCTCGCGCCGCGGCTGCGCGCCCGCGTTCTACGGCCGCGGCCCGCTCTCGCCGCTCTCCACCGCCGCGGCGGCTGCGGCGGCCGACGCGGGGGATGCTGCTGTGTTACCGAGGGCGCTCGCGGGGCTGGGGCCGACGGCCAAGGGGGAGAAGGCGCGGGTGGTGGTGCTCGGAACGGGGTGGGCGGGGTCGCGCCTCATGAAGGACCTCGACACCACCGGCTACGACGTCGTCTGCGTCTCCCCGCGCAACCACATGGTGTTCACGCCGCTGCTCGCCTCCACCTGCGTCGGCACGCTCGAGTTCCGCTCCGTCGCCGAGCCGCTCGCGCGCATCCAGCCCGCCGTCTCCAGCTCCCCGGGCTCCTACTTCCTCCTCGCCCGCTGCACCGCCGTCGACCCCGACGCCCACACGGTGAGCCCGGTTCCTGGGTTGGTTGGTGAGAGGCGCCGCGCGCGTTGATCCTGTCAAACGGGGGTCGCTTTTACAGATGTGGAATGTGTGTCCCCGAGATTCGTGGAAGGGGATGATACTGTGCGCGCAGTTGTGCTTGACCTTTTCTGATGTCCATAACCACGTCCGGTCTTTTTGGATATTGGATGGGGCAAAGGAAGAGGAATCTGCGCTTTACTCCCATTCAGCAGGAGCTGCATGTCTATTTGCCTATGGCGCTATGTAGCACGGTTCTCCATAGCTCTATGCTAATGGAATGAGAGAGACAGAAAACTTGTCACCAGCTCCCACTCATTTATGACTTTGTGGATATTTTCTAACTTTACCAGTACTAGCTTAGAATTCATTTCCCCTAGGCCAAAACTCTTGAACACGGTTACACGGGGAAATCAGCTGCAGAGAAAAAAAAAAGCAAACTTGTTTATATTCATTCATCACACGCCAGGTCTTCTGTTTCTTACATATTCACACAGTATGCACATGAGACTTCTATATCATTTGGCTTGTTCATGCAGTAGCATCAAGTAACTTTGCTTGCTCAGGAGCCTGTCTATTAGAAAATTCACTCCGCAACTTATTAGACAGTTCCTGCTGGCTTAGTGCCTAACACTGCTGGGCATCTCTATCACTATACAAGGGAATGGATCTTCACAATTTCGAACGCTAGACATTTGCTTATGAGGGATTTGGCATATTGCATGATTTTTTTACGAACAACATGAGCATTTCTCCCCACAGCTTTTACATACATTTGCTCAGACACGTTTGGTTTCAGATTGAGTGTGAGACAGTTACTGAAGGTGAGAAAGACACCTTGAAGCCGTGGAAATTCAAGGTTTCGTATGACAAGTTGGTCTTTGGATGTGGAGCTGAGGCATCGACTTTCGGTATACGTGGTGTTACTGAACATGCAACCTTTCTTCGGGAAGTTCATGACGCTCAAGAGATCCGCAGGAAGCTCCTTCTGAATCTGATGCTGTCTGATGTACCTGGTATGGTAACAGCTCAATATGTTTCTAATCACCCTTTGCTAGCACAAAGTCGTCAATTATTACTTTCCCACTTTGTTGTTCTCCATATAATGTTTTTTTTTACTTAAGTCAAGTGGATACAGTTGCATGTACTTTTTGTTCGATGAATTTTGGATAAATCTATGTCACCTCGCATATGCTTCATTTACCGTACTTTTTAATCGATGAATTTTGGGCAAATCAATTTTTTATGTCTCATATGCTTCATTTTCAGAATATAGCTTGTGTGCACAAACATGTACTCCCTCCGTCCGGAAATACTTGTCATCAAAATGAATAAAAGGGGATGTATCTAGATGTATTTTAGTTCTAGATACATCCTTTTTTGTCCATTTTGATGACAAGTATTTTCGGACGGAGGGAGTAATACCCATTTGATTATTGCTGATGGATCAATGCTATTTTGTTAAACAGGCATATCAGAGGGCGAAAAGCGCAGGCTATTGCACTGTGTTGTTGTTGGAGGTGGTCCAACAGGGGTTGAATTTAGCGGGGAACTTAGTGATTTCATCACCAGAGATGTGAAAGAACGTTACTCACATGTGAAAGATTATGTCCATGTGACCCTGATTGAGGTTTTTGTTGTTGATTTTTTTTATTCGTTCCCTACTCTTGTTGAATTTGGGACTTAACAGCTGGTATTCGGCTTTCATTTCAGGCAAATGAGATATTGTCATCATTCGATGTTCGCCTCAGGCAGTATGCTGTAAACCAACTAGTTAAGGTCAGTAATCTTTGTTCGGTATCTTTAGCCATCATCAACCAAGACTTGGGGACTAGTAGGTTTTCAAATAAGGCATTCAGATCGTCCCATGATATACATAGTTGGTAGTTGTAATAGCTGTGTATCATTCTCTCCCATATCATTTGGAATATGAATATAACCTGCCCTTGCATGGTCATCCACCAGTCAGGTGTTAGGCTTGTACGAGGAATCGTGAAGGATGTACAACCCGACAAATTAATCCTGGACAATGGAGAAGAGGTTCCTTATGGTTTGCTGGTATGGTCTACTGGGGTTGGTGCTTCATCATTCGTCAAGTCATTGCCATTTCCCAAGTCACACGGAGGAAGGTATAATTGATTGGTAGGACCTTATAATCTGTCGCCTGTTGGCTCATGTGCAAATCCCTAGGATTCTTAATAGGTTATGTACTGTTTGCAGGATCGGTGTAGATGAGTGGTTACGTGTTCCTTCTGTCCCAGATGTATTTGCTATTGGTGATTGCTGTGGATTCCTTGAAAGCACCGGCAAGGAAGTTCTCCCAGCCTTAGCTCAGGTAACTTCATGAACTATCTTGATGCAGTTCAATATTATGAAAGCATTTTGTCAAGTTACTGTCTCAGAAAAAAAAAGGGCTTTTGTATTGTTTCCTCTTTCCTGAAGTGCAATAGAACTGGGTGGAATAGAAACATGGCATAAAATAAAATTGAACAGATGGTTATACATCCCATCAAATTGCAGACACTTGGGTTGTTGGGCATGACATTAGACTATCTCTTTGCGATGCTGCATATCAGTCATGCATTCTACTGATTTTGTTCCCCACTTGTACTCCTGAACAGGTTGCCGAGCGGCAAGGCTTGTACCTCGCTCGCCTGCTCAACCGTGTGATGAAAGCTGGAGGAGGGCACGCAAATTCCCAGGTCGAAGTCGATCTAGGTCCAAAGTTTGTGTATAAGCATCTAGGGAGTATGGCAACCGTTGGAAGGTACAAAGCTCTGGTGGACCTGAGGCAAAGCAAGGTTGGTTGCTCTTCCCTTCTTTGTGAATCTTTGCAGTTCACTAGACGCTCAGGAGTCAAACTGAGCGTGTCTTTTCCCTATTCGCAGGACTCGAAGGGCATATCCATTGCAGGATTTGCAAGCTGGTTCATCTGGCGCTCAGCGTACCTGACTCGTGTTGTCAGCTGGAGAAATAGGCTCTATGTGGCTATCAACTGGCTGACCACGATGATATTCGGCCGTGACATAAGCCGTATCTAGGGTATCTATCTGAGTATCTGTAGATCTCTGGGCTCTGAACTGTATGAGTTCGATACAATATATAGGCCACGAACACTACAAGAAATATGGGTCTAGATCATCTTTTTTCCCCTCCTGCTCCTCTCTGTATCCCCTTCAGACACGTGAGTTCCAAATGCACAATTTTTGTTTTTGTAAATTATGAATAAATGAGATGCAATTTGATGATCTTCAAGTTACTTGGTGTGTGGACGATTGAATACTTATGCAACTGTAGTTTCTTTGCTCGGGAATGAGTGATCGGTCTCCAAGAACCTCACTATACACATTGTAAACGTCCGGCGAATAAATGCAAAACCAAGATAATGGAACATAATATCAGGAAGACTACACGAACCATCAAATGAAACAATGCCATAGTTGGGTGTTTCTTTAGAGGTTCCATTTCCAGTTCGTTGTTTTCTACTTGCAATAGTGTACCAAGTTTTAACTTGCTCTCATGAGAAAAAGAACTTCTATTTCATCATCTGCTAGCAAAAAACATTGCGAAAATGATGAGTTGGCTTGCCGCCAGAACTATCAGTGAATGAAATATATGCTTTTGAGAGTAACTTATGTTGGAGTATAAATGAGCATAAAAGATCAGGCTTGGCTTCTCAAGCAACAAAGGCAATATTTCCATCCATTTTCTGGGTATTTCATATACCATCATATATAACCTCTCAGTTTGATACTTTGATGACCAGAGTTTCTATGAATTATAAGCAGTCCATAGAAATCTCATTGCTCTGAATGCACATTTTGGCATCCAATCAACAGGGAAAATTTCATCCCACAACAACCCTCGACATTTGGCTTGACCAACAGTTTGACAGACTAAAGAGGTACAACAGGCCCCAGGGGGACTAAACAGAACCATTCTAGTAAAAAAATGGAAAGGGAAAGAACATTGTTACACTACAACACAGCGGATACCATCCAAAGAAACGAAATGGAATAACTGGAATCAGCAACATTATCAAGTTCAAAGAAACTCCGCGACCGAGAAGGTCTACATCCTCCGCCTCTTGTTGCGCTGTGGGGGAGCACCATCCACATCTAAAGAAGCCAACGCACTGCTCCTCCCCCTCCTCCTCAGGGTTCTCGAAGAACCTGCGTTACTAGGCTCTCCCGCCGTCTCAGAAACACCTGCATCCCCCTGTATCACTGCAATGGTGCTCGAGTTTGATGCTTGGTCTGTAGAAGGCGCTGCACCAACATGGGTTCCGTCGACGGTTGCCTCGGGATTCAAAGGGTTCGACGATGAAGCAGATCCTCCGTATTGGCCAGGTGTAGCTAACCTTCTAAGGTATGAAGCAGATGCTCCGTGTTGGCCAGGTGTAGCTATCCTTCTAAGGTCACTCATGGCAGTTGCCAATCTTTCTGTATTTGCAATGCCAATAAGAGTAAGCCGTTGCAACAAATCAAATCCTTCTGGTAAAACCGGGCTTGAACCATCTCTAGGTGCATCTGGCGCACTATTTCCAGGCAGACCACTATCAGGGGCAACAAAAGCACCATCAGGAGAGTTATCTACCTCGCTCAACAACCGTCTTGCTCTCATCCTTGTGGTCAATCTACTTAGGCGGCCAGTGTGTGGAGCAATGTCACCTGTTTCATGCACAGCTGGTTCAGACGGGCCTTCGAATCTACTCACACTACTCATGATTTGTTGATCAAGAAGGCGCCTCCACGATGACAGTATCCCATGTGCGTCACCAAGCCTTCTTGACATTGGACGTAAGTGCTGGAACTGCTGCCGGAAACTTTCAAGACGATTCCCATGTGGCCTTGGTGGGATTGTAAGACCTGGCTGCTTGCCTTCATCCACAGCCTTCTCTGCATCTGAACAAGAATTCCCTCTACCATAGATAGGAGTGATATTCGCCTCCGTCACCTCGCCCTTGCAGACTGGGCATTCCTTGTGGTTGGAGTAAACATTAAGCCATTGGTATAAGCAGGGCCAGCAGAAGAGATGGCCACAAGAAGTGACCACCGGCTCTCCGGCCATCTCAAAGCATATGTTGCACTCAAATGTGGCGACACTCTTGCCCCGCTCCTCCGACTCCTCCGAGGCACCTACTTCCACTCCATTGCCGGTTACCTTATCATCTCCAACGACATCAATTGTCGGCTCATGATGTGGCACCGGCACTGCTGCATCATGATGCCCCAAGGGTTGAGCCTCGGAGCTGAGCGGTGGAAGGTCCGATCTAAACCGCCCGGTGGGCCTAGAGCGGAGCCACCGGCTTCCTGTCTGCTCAAGCAGCTGCCTGTACCTTGTTGCAGCGTCGGGGAGAAAGGAGGAGGAGGCCGTCGATGAAGACGGGCGGTCCTCCCAGAGGAACTCGCTGGCTCGCACCAGCGATGGCGGGGGGTGGAAGCCGAAGCCGATGTCGTCCGGGAGCTCATGGATGACCGGCGGCAGAGGCGGCGCGTACGGCAGGTGCGCGTCCTCGGGGTGGTACGAGGAGTACACCTCCGGTGGCGGGGGAGACAGGTCGGCGCGAGACGGGGAGTAGGGGGCATGCGGGGGCTCCGGAGGCGGAGGGGCGTCGACGGAGGCGGCGGAGGAGGAGGGCGAGGAGGGCATCGGGGTGCTGAGCGCGAGGTCGGAGCCGAGGTCGGAGCGGCGGGACCGCGGGGCGCGGGGGAGGCCGAGGTACAGGTTCAGATCCATCCTCCTGCTACTTCCCGCAGCCTCATCGGCGTCCATCCGCCGGCGAGGCCCCGCCCCAGCTTCCTCCGGGTAACACCAGGTCGCCTCCTCCCCGCCTTAGCATGGCAGGGCGGCGCGCGAGGCAAACCCTATGTCGGGGAGGTGGCGCGGCGCGGGGGGGCGGCTCGTCATGGATGGGATGGACTTGCCGTGGCGCCCCCTCTCCGGCGCTATTCCAGAGGATTGGCTGGCGAGGGCGGCGGCGGCGGCGGCGGTGGAAGGGCGCGGCCTCGCCCGAGGTGGAGGGGTCCGGCTGGGCGGAGGCGCGGGTGGGGGTGGGGATGGGGAGGCGCCGAGGAGGGGGAGAGGGAAAAGGTAGCAGCAAAGCGGTGCGGGGAAGAATTGCCTTTCTATTGCCGTCTAGTATTGCCTACCGCGCAAGAACGGCATGCTGCGTCACGTTAACAGCTGGTCGCTAACCGCTTAACCGTAGACCTTTCATCCACAGCTGTTTTTTCACCAATTTACCTCGAGTGGAAACTATAGCCATCTAGCCAGGCTTGCAAACACACTCCATGGCGTAGCCGGGCACGAAGAGGAAGAAGAAAGGAAAATATAATAAAGAAGAAAAGGAG
Source organism: Triticum urartu (assembly GCF_003073215.2). NCBI lineage: Eukaryota > Viridiplantae > Streptophyta > Magnoliopsida > Poales > Poaceae > Triticum > Triticum urartu. The sequence goes on along the minus strand of NC_053024.1, from coordinate 590,512,366 downwards.
AGTGGAAAAGGAAGGCCGCGACGGAGCACGAGGAGAAGGCGGTTGTCGAGGGAGGAAGGGCGTGGAAAGGCCGGTAGATGGTGAGAGATGGGAGGCATCGGAGAAGAAGAGGGGGGGAAGAAGAACGGCGAGGGGTGGTCAAGAGAGTGTTTTGGCACTTTTGCGTATTCTTGTCAAGTTGTCGTTTTGTGGCATCTTATTACATATTTTTCATACATGTCAGTTGTATGAGCCGTGTTTGTGTCACTGTATATGTATCATTCTTGGCCAGGTTATGATAATAAATAAACTTGTAATGTCAAGGTGCAATAATAGTAGTAGATATGTAAATAAATCTGACAAACAAAAAAGGGTGTCTTATTTAGTATGAGTAATTTTATGACATAACAAAGCTAGAACTCTACTTTTGAGCTGATCTGAGGGATGTTGCATTGATGCATTCCTTTTAACCACACGCGTAGTCTTTAACACCTTATGAACGCATGTATTTTCTCTCTTGCATGCACACTTGCCCAAATATTATATGTTCCGAATTCTCTTTATCTTTGCAAACATGCCTTCTTCCCGTTTCATACTTTCTATGCTTTAGTTTAAAAAATATTTTCTCTATGCTTCTAAATCCTATACGACTACCCCTATGTGCTTGGTCCCCTATCGTTTTTTCGAGCATGGACATATGCCGTCATCCACACTATTTTGTACCACACTTTTGGCCAACTCCCTAAAACCATACCACTATGCAGACCACGTATGAAGGTAGAAACTATTCGGCTTTCAGAACTAAAAATCCTCGTTCAAAATTTTGCGAGAGTTTCCTTGGGATATTGAGTAGAAAAATGTAGGTGTATCGCTTTAAAATTGTGTTTCATTGAGCTCAATCGCTTGTGGAAGACATGACGGCGCACTCCGATGATGTTCCATAGGATATAGCTAGTGGCGACAACGGCAGTGAGCAGTGGTTGTGGAAGGATGCGGTCTTGCCAGGGCTGGGGGCTGGGAGGAGGTGCATGCGGGATGAGGAGAAGCCAAGGAGGATGAGAGAAAAAATGAGGTGGCAAAGCAGCGTGGAAGAAAAAAATATTGCGCCTATCATAGGAGAACATCTTGCCTATCACCATGTTTAACATTTTGTGAGTGTTCTGACCTATGTGTCCCAATTATTAGGTCCAGCTGGGATGCCACATCTGCGGGTTTTTTCCTGATGGTTTTTCTGCACGCCGAACCGCACCGCCTAACTTCTTCCGGCTGACCAGGCTCAATATGATCGCACCAGAGCAGCTTGCCAGCGTCCGATGGCCAAGTCACCCATGTCGGGGACACACCACACTGGCCTCCATTATTCACGACACACATCGCTCGCATTCCAATCGTTAGGCGGGGTAGGACAACGTAGATGACGAGTGGCAGGCAAGACTTCAAGGCGTGGCCGTTGGCGATCGTCGAAGCGAGCGGCAGCTAGTACGGCAATCTTCTCCCTTTGACCGCATCCTCTATTTCTCACCCTTGGTGGTTAGCTTCTTTGTGGCTAAATTTTCTCTCAGACTGGGATGCATATTAGATGGGCTTAGGATACTTGTTTCCAGTTCAAAGAAGTATTGTGATGAGATGATTATACTTGATCAGCGTGGCATGTTTCCATTGAATAAATTATATAGGAGAAAATGTTACTGATATAATCTGAAATCATGTATGTTTTTCTTTAATATTATCATATACGACCTTAAGTGTGCATGATTCAGTGGATAAGATTAAAAGTGGTGTAAATATACTATTTTACTAACTCTGATGCATGCGCCTCCATCAAGTCTGGCCGATCGAAAGAAGCTAGGTGATGTGATTTGACGTGCAAAAAAACCATCAGGAAAAAACGGCCGATGTGGCATGCCAGCTGGAACCGACAATCGAGACTCATCGACGGATAGAGCGCTAAAAAAATTTAAACAGGGTAAATTGTGACAACACTTTTGCTATATGGGGTAAAACGGATGAAATCCCGTTAAATGGGGTAATTAGTGTCAAAATATAGGGTAAAAACAAGAATTCACTCTTAAAAAATAGTATTACGAAAGCAATGGCAAACTGAATCTTGGCTTGCAAAATTAATGAAGCAGTGAATTTCAAAAAATATGCGAGTTAGACGCACAAATTTCAATCTTAATCTTGACACCAATTTTAGAAGATTACAACAGTTTTGACACATTATGTTGGAAAATTAAATTTTTGTGTTTGGCCCCACATGTCAGCCTCACATATGAGCAAGGTTATTTTGAGGATGACAGGTAGTACCAGATAACTTTTTTGTAGTTATCTGAAATTGACATCAAAAGTTGTAGTTTTTCTGATAGGAGATCACAAATAGTTGTTGTTTTCTGAAATTTTGTTGTGTGTATTGGATGGAGATGGAACTTGCAGGTGGGCCTCTGTAGTGCTACAGAATCGCTAGGTGCACACCTTGAGGATGCACATCAGAATGTTCTGGGAATAGAAAAGAAGAACTCAAATAATATACTAGGGGTAACCAAACCATTTTATAAAATGAGGTCATTATATCATCTATTTGTTCATTTCGCATCCATCTACCCAAGCAGAAAATGAAGCCGCCCTGTCCATCATTCATCCCTCATACGAAACAAAAAATGGCTCATGTCACCCCTTCATTAAAAGAGCAACAAAGGCCGACATATTCTCGAAAACAGGGATGATCATGTCCTGTTCCACTTTGACCCCAAAACAAATGCACCCAACATGACATTTCCAACTATTTTGATTTTCTCCTTATATGAGTACTACTAGTAGTAGTAGACAACACTAAAGATATGTGGGGATATAAAGAATTCTGGGTCCCACAATAAAGATATGCACAATGAAGGAACGGTGAAGGCTGTGTGACACATGGCTCTTACACAGCTCTCTGCAAGGGTTACTTTCTTGATCGTTTCTCCTCAAGCACATCATAATATAGCTATATGGTGGGATCGGTGGCAGCAGTGAGTAAATAACGACCAAGATTGATGGCCAATTTGATAAAAGTCCCAGCTTATAAATATAGCACTTCGCTACCCAGAATGGTGTGCTTGTTCATCTCTTCATAACTATTCCACTAAATCCACAAACGCCGATGTCACCACCACCACCACAAAAGCAGTAGCAACATCGTCGTAGGTAGGAATGGGAAAGTTAGTTTCACAACCGGATCTAGGTTTGGACGCAAACCGCTCTTCGTCTTGCCACTTACCGGTCAGGTGTCAGGCACAGACATGTCCGTGACTAAGGGATCTAACCTTGTCATCAACGACGGAACTATGTGTGCTCCAGGGGGCCGGTGCCCCCCCCAAACAATGATGTTTTGAGAGAGTTGCCTAGCTCTGCCACTACTGGTCATCATCACTGCTAATATCAGGATGAGAGCCACGATTGACCTTCTATAGAGGAACCATAACATATTCAAGAAGATTGTGCTCGAACTGCCACGATAGTCCCCAGATGCCGTTCTTTTGATAGTGACCAACCTGGTTGATGTGATGAGTGGCATTGCTTGGAAGCTTTCTGGGTTTCCAGTCCACCATGTCATCGGCTCGGGCACCAACATTGACTCATCAAGACTTGCGCTTCCTGTTCGCCAAGGAGCTCGACATGAACACTCGAGATGTTCAGGTTCGTTGGTCACAATCCTCCTCATCTCTTCCCAAGCCGCATTTTCTTTGAATGTACATTTCCCAAGCCAGAGTACATTTCAAGATTGTACACTAGGTACGTCTAGTTATACAAGATTGTATACAAATAGATGTTATAAATCACTAAACTATTAATATGTTTTGTTAGAATATATATATGATAGGGGAACATGGGGACAACATGGTGGCCATCTGGTCGAGCGTTATTGTGGTCGGCATGCCCTCACACAAGGCTCTGCCTGGAAGCTTTTCTGGCAATGACGAGCTCGAGGTCATTCGACTCACCGTCATCAATAATGCCTACAAGCTGATCTCTCTCAAGGGATACACCTCGTGGATCATTGGGTACTTTGTCAACAACCTTTCCGAGTCCATCCTTCACGACCAGATGAGAGTCCATCCAGTATTTGTTCTACCATGGTCGATCTGGATCCGTCAAAGAAAGCCAAAGCTATCATAGACGAAGTGCACATGCAAATTTCTCCGTATCATGATACCAGGTGACCATGATGTATTTGTTAGCCTTCTAGCTCGACCCGGACGAGGCAGAGTTCATGGAGTGTTGGAGATGCAGTTGACTGAGGAGGAGACCAACAAGCTCAGGGCCTCCATCATGACACTATGGGGGTGGTGCGGTGCCCTCTGCTTCTTCGAGGTCCGCGACGAGGCGGCGGAGTGAAGGCCGGTAATGGAGGTGTCCGAATAATACCAATGATTGATTGTGTATGTTTCATTAATACTATTGGTCATACTTTAGTTCGTATTGGATCCCTAAGATTATGTTTGTGTTTGTTAAGCAATAACTTCATTGCAATGGGAAAATCCTCCTCAATAAAGAGTATGATTTTCTTGACACTATAAGGAGTATGGTTTTCAGCCTAACTAGATGTGTTGCGCATAATAACTTTACCACGTGGAGTGGAGGCCGGGCTGGCAATGGTGTGCACGTGTCTCCTCTACTAGCCGTGACAAGATGATTGGTGTATGTCGATTGAATAGTTGTGGCATGAAGGAAATATGCCCTAGAGGCAATAAGAAAGTTATTATTTATTTTCTTATATCATGATAAATGTTTATTATTCATGCTAGAATTGTATTAACCGGAAACATAATACATGTGTGAATACATAGACAAACAAAGTGTCACTAGTATGCCTCTACTTGACTAGCTCATTAATCAAAGATGGTTATGTTTCCTAACCATGAACAAAGAGTTGTTATTTGATTAATGGGATCACATCATTAGGTGAATGATCTGATTGACTTGACCCATTTCCATTAGCTTAGCACCCGATCGTTTAGTATGTTGCTATTGCTTTCTTCATGACTTATACATGTTCCTATGACTATGAGATTATGCAACTCCCGTTTGCCGGAGGAACACTTTGTGTGCAACCAAACGTCACAACGTAAATGGGTGATTATAAAGGTGCTCTACAGGTGTCTCCAAAGGTACATGCTGGGTTGGCGTACTTCGAGATTAGGATTTGTCACTCCGATTGTCGGAGAGGTATCTCTGGGCCCTCTCGGTAATGCACATCACATAAGCCTTGCAAGCATTACAACTAATAAAGTTAGTTGTGAGATGATGCATTACGGAACGAGTAAAGAGACTTGCCGGTAACGAGATTGAACTAGGTATTGGATACCGACGATCGAATCTCGGGCAAGTAACATACCGATGACAAAGGGAACAACGTATGTTGTTATGCGGTCTGACCGATAAAGATATTCGTAGAATATGTAGGAGCCAATATGGGCATCCAGGTCCCGCTATTGGTTATTGACCGGAGATTTGTCTCAGTCATGTCTACATTGTTCTCGAACCATAGGGTCCGCACGCTTAACGTTATGATGACAGTTATTATGAGTTTATGCATTTTGATGTACCAAACTTAGTTCGGAGTCCCGGATGTGATCACGGACATGACGAGGAGTCTCAAAATGGTCGAGACATAAAGATTGATATATTGTACGACTATATTCGGACACCGGAAGGGTTCCGGGGAAGTTTCGGATAAAACTGGAGCACTGGGGGGTTACCGGAACCCCCCGGGGGGTTAACGGGCCTTATGGGCCTAATGTGGAGAAGAGGAAGGGGCTGCCAGGGCAGGCCGCGCGCCTCCTCTCCCCCTAGTCCGAATTGGACAAGGAGGGAGGGGCGGCGCCCCCCCTTTCCTTCTCTCTCTCCACCTCTCCTAGTTGGACAAGGAACGGGAGGGGAGTCCTACTCCCGGTAGGAGTAGGACTCCTCCTGCGCGCCTCCTCTAGGCCGGCCGCACCCCCCCTTGGATCCTTTATATACGGAGGCAGGAGGGCACCCTAGAACATACAAGTTGATCTTCGTGATCGTTCCTTAGCCGTGTGCGGTGCCCCCTTCCACCATATTCCACCTCGGTCATATCATAGTAGTGCTTAGGCGAAGCCCTGCGTCGGTAGAACATCATCATCGTCACCACGCCGTTGTGCTGACGAAACTCATCCCCGAAGCTTTGCTGGATCGGAGCCCGGGGAGCATCATCGAGCTGTACGTGTGCCAAGAACTCGGAGGTGCCGGAGTAACGGTGCTTGGATCGGTCGGATCGGAAGACGTACGACTACTTCCTCTACGTTGCGTCAACGCTTCCGTTGCGGTCTACAAGGGTACGTAGACAACACTCTCCCCTCTCGTTGCTATGCATCATCATGATCTTGCGTGTGCGTAGGAAATTTTTTGAAATTACTACGAAACCCAACAGTGGCATCCGAGCCTGGTTTTATATGTTGATGTTATATGCACGAGTAGAACACAAGTGAGTTGTGGGCGATATAAGTCATACTGCTTACCAGCATGTCATACTTTGGTTCGGCGGTACTGTTGGACGAAGCGGCCCGGACCGACATTACGCATACGCTTACGCGAGACCGGTTCTCCCGACGTGCTTTGCACATAGGTGGCTTGCGGGTGACAGTTTCTCCAACTTTAGTTGAATCCAGTGTGGCTACGCCCGGTCCTTGCGAAGGTTAAAACAGCACCAACTTGACAAACTATCATTGTGGTTTTGATGCGTAGGTAAGATTGGTTCTTGCTTAAGCCCGTAGCAGCCACGTAAAAACTTGCAACAACAAAGTAGAGGATGTCTAACTTGTTTTTGCAGGGCATGTTGTGATGTGATATGGTCAAGACATGATGCTAAATTTTATTGTATGAGATGATCATGTTTTGTAACCGAGTTATCGGCAACTGGCAGGAGCCATATGGTTGTCGCTTTATTGTATGCAATGCAATCACGCTGTAATGCTTTACTTTATCACTAAACGGTAGCGATAGTCGTGGAAGCACAAGCTCGGCGAGACGACAACGATACTACGATGGATATCAAGGTGTCGTGCCGGTGACGATGGTGATCACGACGGTGCTTCGGAGATGGAGATCACAAGCACAAGATGATGATGTCCATATCATATCACTTATATTGATTGCATGTGATGTTTATCTTTTATGCATCTTATCTTGCTTTGGTTGACGGTAGCATTATAAGATGATCTCTCACTAAATTATCAAGTAGTGTTCTCCCTGAGTATGCACCGTTGCGAAAGTTCTTCGTGCTGAGACACCACGTGATGATCGGGTGTGATAGACTCTACGTTCAAATACAACGGGTGCAAAACAGTTGCACACGCGGAATACTCAGGTTAAACTTGACGAGCCAAGCATATACAGATATGGCCTCGGAACACGGAGACCGAAAGGTCGAGCGTGAATCATATAGTAGATATGATCAACATAAAGATGTTCACCAATGAAACTACTCCATCTCACGTGATGATCGGACATGGTTTAGTTGATTTGGATTACGTAATCACTTAGAGGATTAGAGGGATGTCTATCTAAGTGGGAGTTCTTTAAGTAAATTAACTGAACTTAAATTTATCATGAAACTTAGTACCTGATTAGTATCTTGCTTGTTTATGTTTGATTGTAGATAGATGGCTCGTGCTGTTGTTCCGTTAAATTTTAATGCGTTCCTTGAGAAAGCAAAGTTGAAAGATGATGGTAGCAATTACACGGACTGGGTCCGTAACTTGAGGATTATCCTCATTGCTGCACAGAAGAATTACGTCCTGGAAGCACCGCTGGGTGCCAGGCCTGCTGCAGGAGCAACGCCGGATGTTATGAACGTCTGGCAGAGCAAAGCTGATGACTACTCAATAGTTCAGTGTGCCATGCTTTACGGCTTAGAATCGGGACTTCAACGACGTTTTGAACGTCATGGAGCATATGAGATGTTCCATGAGTTGAAGTTAATATTTCAAGCAAATGCCCGGATTGAGAGATACGAAGTCTCCAATAAGTTCTATAGCTGCAAGATGGAGGAGAACAGTTCTGTCAGTGAGCATATACTCAAAATGTCTGGGTATAATAATCACTTGATTCAGTTGGGAGTTAATCTTCCAGATGACTGCGTCATTGATAGAATTCTCCAATCACTACCACCAAGCTACAAGAGCTTTGTGATGAACTATAATATGCAAGGGATGAATAAGACTATTCCCGAGCTCTTCGCGATGCTGAAAGCTGCGGAGGTAGAAATCAAGAAGGAGCATCAAGTGTTGATGGTCAACAAGACCACTAGTTTCAAGAAAAAGGGCAAAGGGAAGAAGAAGGGGAACTTCAAAAAGAACGGCAAGCAAGTTGCTACTCAAGAGAAGAAACCCAAACCTGGACCTAAACCTGAAACTGAGTGCTTCTATTGCAAGCAGACTGGTCATTGGAAGCGGAACTGCCCCAAGTATTTGGCGGATAAGAAGGATGGCAAGGTGAACAAAGGTATATGTGATGTACATGTTATTGATGTGTACCTTACTAATGCTCGCAGTAGCACCTGGGTATTTGATACTGGTTCTGTTGCTAATATTTGCAACTCGAAACAGGGACTACGGATTAAGCAAAGATTGGCTAAGGACGAGGTGACGATGCGCGTGGGAAACTGTTCCAAAGTCGATGTGATCGCAGTCGGCACGCTACCTCTACATCTACCTTCGGGATTAATATTAGACCTGAATAATTGTTATTTGGTGCCAGCGTTAAGCATGAACATTATATCTGGACCTTGTTTGATGCAAGATGGTTATTCATTTAAATCAGAGAATAATGGTTGTTCTATTTATATGAGTAATATCTTTTATGGTCATGCACCCTTGAAGAGTGGTCTATTCTTGTTAAATCTCGATAGTAGTAACACACATATTCATAATGTTGAAGCCAAAAGATGCAGAGTTGATAATGATGGTGCAACTTATTTGTGGCACTGCCGTTTGGGTCATATCGGTGTAAAGCACATGAAGAAACTCCATACTGATGGACTTTTAGAACCACTTGATTACGAATCACTTGGTACTTGCGAACCGTGCCTCATGGGCAAGATGACTAAAACGCCGTTCTCCGGTACTATGGAGAGAGCAACAGATTTGTTGGAAATCATACATACAGATGTATGTGGTCCGATGAATATTGAGGCTCGTGGCGGATATCGTTATTTTATCACCTTCACAGATGATTTAAGCAGATATGGGTATATCTACTTAATGAAACATAAGTCTGAAACATTTGAAAAGTTCAAAGAATTTCAGAGTGAAGTTGAAAATCATCGTAACAAGAAAATAAAGTTTCTACGATCTGATCGTGGAGGAGAATATTTGAGTTACGAGTTTGGTGTACATTTGAAAAATTGTGGAATAGTTTCGCAACTCACGCCAGCCGGAACACCACAGCGTAATGGTGTGTCCGAACGTCGTAATCGTACTTTATTAGATATGGTGCGATCTATGATGTCTCTTACAGATTTACCGCTATCGTTTTGGGGTTATGCTTTAGAGACGGCCGCATTCACGTTAAATAGGGCACCATCAAAATCCGTTGAGACGACGCCTTATGAACTATGGTTTGGCAAGAAACCAAAGTTGTCGTTTCTTAAAGTTTGGGGCTGCGATGCTTATGTGAAAAAGCTTCAACCTGATAAGCTCGAACCCAAATCGGAGAAATGTGTCTTCATAGGATATCCAAAGGAGACTATTGGATACACCTTCTATCACAGATCCGAAGGCAAGACTTTGGTTGCTAAATTCGGAAACTTTCTGGAGAAGGAGTTTCTCTCGAAAGAAGTGAGTGGGAGGAAAGTAGAACTTGACGAGGTAACTGTACCTGCTCCCTTATTGGAAAGTGGTACATCACAGAAAACTGTTTCAGTGACACCTACACCAGTTAGTGAGGAAGCTAATGATGATGATCATGAAACTTTAGATCAAGATACTACTGAACCTCGTAGATCAACCAGAGTAAGATCCGCACCAGAGTGGTACGGTAATCCTATTCTGGAGTCATGCTACTAGATCATGATGAACCTACGAACTATGAAGAAGCGATGGTGAGCCCAGATTCCGCAAAATGGCTTGAAGCCATGAAATCTGAGATGGGATCCATGTATGAGAACAAAGTATGGACTTTGGTTGACTTGCCCGCTGATCGGCAAGCAATTGAGAATAAATGGATCTTCAAGAAGAAGACTGACGCTGACGGTAATATTACTGTCTACAAAGCTCGACTTGTCGCAAAAGGTTTTCGGCAAGTTCAAGGGATTGACTACGATGAGACCTTCTCACCCGTAGCGATGCTTAAGTCTCTCCATATCATGTTAGCAATTGCCGCATTTTATGATTATGAAATTTGGCAGATGGATGTCAAAACTGCATTCCTGAATGGATTTCTGGAAGAAGAGTTGTATATGAATGCAACCAGAAGGTTTTGTCGATCCAAAGGGAGCTAACAAAGTGTGCAAGCTCCAGCGATCCATTTATGGACTGGTGCAAGCCTCTCGGAGTTGGAATAAACGCTTTGATAGTGTGATCAAAGCATTTGGTTTTATACAGACTTTTGGAGAAGCCTGTATTTACAAGAAAGTGAGTGGGAGCTCTGTAGCATTTCTGATATTATATGTGGATGACATATTACTAATTGGAAATGATATAGAATTTCTGGATAGCATAAAGGATACTTGAATAAGAGTTTTTCAATGAAAGACCTCGGTGAAGCTGCTTACATATTAGGGCATTAAGATCTATAGAGATAGATCAAGACGCTTAATTGGACTTTCACAAAGCACATACCTTGACAAAGTTTTGAAGAAGTTCAAAATGGATCAAGCAAAGAAAGGGTTCTTGCCTGTGTTATAAGGTGTGAAGTTGAGTAAGACTCAATGCCCGACCACTGCAGAAGATAGAGAGAAAATGAAAGATGTTCCCTATGCTTCAGCCATAGGCTCTATCATGTATGCAATGCTGTGTACCAGACCTGATGTGTGCCTTGCTATAAGTTTAGCAGGGAGGTACCAAAGTAATCCAGGAGTGGATCACTGGACAGCGGTCAAGAACATCCTGAAATACCTGAAAAGGACTAAGGATATGTTTCTCGTATATGGAGGTGACAAAGAGCTCATTGTAAACGGTTACGTTGATGCAAGCTTTGACACTGATCCGGACGATTCTAAATCGCAAACCGGATACGTGTTTACATTAAACGGTGGAGCTGTCAGTTGGTGCAGTTCTAAACAAAGCGTCGTAGGCGGGATCTACATGTGAAGCGGAGTACATAGCTGCTTCGGAAGCAGCGAAAACGAAGGAGTCTAGATGAAGGAGTTCATATCCGATCTAGGTGTCATACCTAGTGCATCGGGTCCAATGAAAATCTTTTGTGACAATACTGGTGCAATTGCCTTGGCAAAGGAATCCAGATTTCACAAGAGAACCAAGCACATCAAGAGACGCTTCAATTCCATCCGGGATCTAGTCCAGGTGGGAGACATAGAGATTTGCAAGATACATACGGATCTGAATGTTGCAGACCCGTTGACTAAGCCTCTTCCACGAGCAAAACATGATCAGCACCAAGGCTCCATGGGTGTTAGAATCATTACTGTGTAATCTAGATTATTGACTCTAGTGCAAGTGGGAGACTGAAGGAAATATGCCGTAGAGGCAATAATAAAGTTATTATTTATTTCTTTATATCATGATAAATGTTTATTATTCATGCTAGAATTGTATTAACCGGAAACATAATACATGTGTGAATACATAGACAAACAGAGTGTCACTAGTATGCCTCTACTTGACTAGCTCGTTAATCAAAGATGGTTATGTTTCCTAACCATGAACAAAGAGTTGTTATTTGATTAACGAGGTCACATCATTAGTTGAATGATCTGATTGACATGACCCATTCCATTAGCTTAGCACCCTATCGTTTAGTATGTTGCTATTGCTTTCTTCATGACTTATACATGTTCCTATGACTATGAGATTATGCAACTCCCGTTTGCCGGAGGAACACTTTGTGTGCTACCAAACGTCACAACGTAACTGGGTGGATTATAAAGGAGCTCTACAGGTGTCTCCAAAGGTAATGTTGGGTTGGCGTATTTCGAGATTAGGATTTGTCACTCCGATTGTCGGAGAGGTATCTCTGGGCCCTCTCGGTAATGCACATCACATAAGCCTTGCAAGCATTGCAACTAATGAGTTAGTTGTGAGATGATGTATTACGGAACGAGTAAAGAGACTTGCCGGTAACGAGATTGAACTAGGTATTGAGATACCGACGATTGAATCTCGGGCAAGTAACATACCGATGACAAAGGGAACAACGTATGTTGTTATGCGGTCTGACCGATAAAGATCTTCGTAGAATATGTAGGAGCCAATATGGGCATCCAGGTCCCGCTATTGGTTATTGACCGGAGACGTGTCTCGGTCATGTCTACATTGTTCTCGAACCGTAGGGTCCGCACGCTTAGGTTACGATGACAGTTTATTATGAGTTTATGCATTTTGATGTACCGAAGTTGTTCGGAGTCCCGGATGTGATCACGGACATGACGAGGAGTCTCGAAATGGTCGAGACATAAAGATTGATATTGGAAGCCTATGTTTGGATATCGGAAGTGTTCCGGTGAAATCGGGATTTTACCGGAGTACCGGGAGGTTACCGGAACCCCCCGGGAACCATATGGGCCTTAGTGGGCTTTAGTGGAAAGGAGAAAGGGGCAGCCCAAGGTGGGCTGCCGCCGCCTCCCCCCTCCCCTAGTCCTATTAGGACTAGGAGAGGTGGCCGGCCCCCTCTCTCTCTTCCCCCCGAGGAATCCTATTCCAACTAGGATTGGGGGGGGGGGAGTCCTACTCCCAGAGGGAGTAGGACTCCTCCTGCGCGCGCTCCTTGGGCCGGCCGCCCCCTCCCCTTGGCTCTTTATATACGGGGGCAGGGGGCACCCTAGGACACACAAAGTTGATCCTCGTGATCGTTCCTTAGCCGTGTGCGGTGCCCCCTGCCACCATATTCCACCTCGATCATATCGTTGTAGTGCTTAGGCGAAGCCCTGCGTCGGTAGAGAACATCATCATCGTCACCACGCCGTTGTGCTACGGAACTCATCCCCGAAGCTTTGCTGGATCGGAGCCCGGGGAGCGTCATCGAGCTGTACGTGTGCTAAGAACTCGGAGGTGCCGGAGTAACGGTGCTTGGATCGGTCGGATCGGGAAGAAGATCACGACTACTTCCTCTACGTTGTGTCAACGCTTCCGTTGCGATCTACAAGGGTACGTAGATCATACTCTCCCTCGTTGCTATGCATCACCATGATCTTGCGTGTGCGTAGGAAAATTTTGAAATTACTGCGTTCCCCAACAATAGCCATGCACTTTAGTTACTATTTATATGTTGAGAAAATTTAATTGATTTACCTGTTACAGATTGATGACGTGATAAGTGAGAAGTAACAGGCAGACATTAATTGCTCAACAAGGAAGAAAGGCGGAGGAAGAATTACAGCAAGAATTAGAGCAGGAAGATCGTGCCCACAAAAAGAAAGATAATAGAGATGAGGCTTCATCGAGCAGGGATAGTACATTAGATCAGGTGATGAAATGCATCAAAGATATGCAAAAAGAAATTAGACTTCTCCCTCAAAAATGTGCTGAGGTAATATGAGTGATGTGTACTTCAGTTTACATTGGATTATTCATAATTTATGCATGTAGTTAATGCAATTAATGTGTCATTGAAGATAGTAGTGGAGAAGCTGGAGAAGAAAGGTCTTGTCTTCAAGCCAAACAAGGGGTCTGATGATGACATTGAGTATGTGGAGCATAGTGAAGACTGGGTGGGGAAGTATGGTCCATCAAAATATTGGCCAGATGTACAATCAACTCCTGCAAAAGAAGATATGGACAACAGGGTGGACGCATCCTTCACCACTGGGAACGGGAATAAATTGGCGCGTGAGAAAGGTGTGCATCACAACACACCTGGTACAGGAGATGAAGGCGACCCCTTCGTTATTGAGGATAATGGTAATTCTCCCAACCCATCTCTTGCGACGGTAGACACGAATGACTTTCCAGCTATTACTTCAACCCCCAAGAATATGAATGAAGTGTCAGACGGGTCTAGCGCCGATAAATCTGAGGAATTTAGTATGGATAGTCTGAACACCCGTATTAAAAATGCGAAAGAAAATGGCACTGAGGAGAATGATGGGAAGGAGAATGATGAAAAGGAGAATGATGAAAAGGAGAATGATGGGAAGGAGAATGATGGGAAACGCAAGAGGAAATGGTCAAAATATTGTCTTTCACCTTTTCTTCAGAACGGTGGACGTAAACGTGCAAAGAAAAGTAAGTGCTAGGTAATTTATTCTTGCAACATACTTCTGTCCTTGCATGCACACTTTATTAACTCATTGTTTCTTACTATTTTAGGTCTATTTGGTATAAGAGCTGCTATGATTAGTACTGATTACATTAATGAGGATCACATAGAGGCCGCGAAGGTTTATATCCGGACACTGGCAGAGTCGGAGAAGCTTTGCAGAAAAACTGTTGTGCACATGACGGGAATTGGTGGGGAAACATGTACACCTGATATGCTTGAAGCCATCATTTCAAAAAAGTGGTTGCATGGCGGTGTAAGTATTAGCACTAAGTTATTAAGTTGTACATGTCATTTACATAAATTATCTAATAGGCGTATTGCTGTTATGTTATTTTGTAGGTCATCAATAGTTATTGCAACCATATGCAGACCCATAATCCTCGTGCTGACCGTCACATATTATCATCTTGGGTGTCCCACTGGCTTATTCTTCATGGTGATGGAAAGGTTAACAACTCTAAGAGGCATTTTATGGATCATTTCACAAACCAAACTAAAATGGTGTCTAGAGTTACTGAAGATTATTTCATCAAAGATAAGGTACTTCAGTTTAGTATGATCATTCGTAGTACATCTATGTGTACACCAACATGAATAAACTTTATTGTAGGCATACTTTCCTTTTCATGTGGACGAAAGTCATTGGATAACAGTTCTTATGCACAACAAGAAAAAAGAGTTTCAAGTTTTAAACTCTACTGGTAAATGCAACAAAAGAGTTCTTGCAAAGATTGCTAAGCTAGTAAGCTTACAACGATACATAAAACAATATATAGTTATTCGAAACGTACTTCATATGGATTTTTCATTTTTATTTCAGAGGGCAGAAATAGCTAATGATACAAACGAGGTGAATGCTCTTATTGGAACGAAACATCCTGACGTATCTTCCTGGCCAATAAGGGAGTACGATATGCCATCACAAACAAACGGGTATATTGCAAATGTTGAATTAGTATGTACTTGTATGATCCATCAATAATTGACTTGTGGTTTCTTGCAGAGTCTCTTGTGGTCTTTTCATGGTGAAATGCGTTCAAAGCTGGGACGGAGATGATTGGACATTTGAGTTCGATCAAGATGAGGTTAATGCTTCAAGGGGACACATTCTAGCTGAAATACTTTTTTCAGAATGCAACACGAAGGAAGTAGTGAAAGAGAAGATCCTCAAGATCATGGAGAAGAAATGAGTCGGAGGATGAGGTGTTGGCTATTATCTCCACTAAATAAACGTGTCGTTGTCGGTACTTGATACAATTTTCATATTAAGACACCATCTCTATATTGTAATGTGGCATGGTTTAGCATGTTCCGCAACTAAATAAATGTGCCGTGGTCGGTATTTGCTACAATATCTATTTTTCAATGTCACTTTTATTTGCATCATTGTCGGTGACACTCTTATTTGCATCATTGTGAGTGATGATATTTTTTAAAATGAGTATATTTGTTCTGCACTTTCGTAAAAGTAAAATAATATTTTTTAAAAATATTCAGAAAAAAATGCCCAACCACCGCAGCCGGGCCCATAGTGGGGAACAAATCATACACCCAAATCAAGCCCGAAGGGGGCGACTCGGGCGGCTGATAGAGCCCACTAATGGGCCCGGCAACGGGGTCCAACAGGGCTGCGGGCATGTATAAGAGAGGAGCTTGGTGGAGGGGGCGGAGGCAGCTATTTAAGCCGCTCCTCGCGCCCCCCGGCTTCCGAGGTGGGACTAAAAATGGCGTCCCCATCGCGCCCCACACTGCACGTGGTCGCCGCAAGGCTCAGGAGGCCTATTTTGCACTGTCTCGGGCCGGCCCAGTTCAGCCCAATGAAGGCACGCCGCCACTCGGCCCCTCCCCCGGCCCACGCCCACTCCCCTCCCTCAGTGCACGCGGCCGCCGCAGGGCTCATGAGGCCGTTTTCGGCGCTGTCACCGGCCGGCCTAGTTCGGCCCATAGAGGCAGGGCGCCACTCGCCCCCTCCCACGGCCCACGCCCACTCCCCTCCCCCGCGCGCTGCCGAACTCACGCCAGTTTAGTCCCACCTCGAAAGTGGAGGGGCGCGATGAGCGACTTAAATAGCTGCCTCCGCCCCCTCTTTCGAACTCCTCTCTTATCACTCTGCCCGCAGCCCCGTTGGACCCCGTTGCCGGGCCCATTAGTGGGCTCTATCAGCCGCCCGAGTCGCCCCTTTCGGGCTTGATTTGGGTGTATGATTTGTTCCCCACTATGGGCCCGGCTGCGGTGGTTGGGCATATTTTTTTTCTGAATATTTTTAAAAAATATTATTTTACTTTTATGAAAGTGCAGAACAAATATACTCATTTAAAAAAATGTACGCAATCTTTGCATGCATGCACCTAGGAATCATATAGAAACAGTACAAATAAACATAATTTCCAAACAGTACAAATAAACATAATTTCCAAACAGTACAAATAAACAGAATTTCGAAACTTCATATAGAAACAGTACAAATCATCACGTAACAGTACAAAACAAGTTTTCTGGCACACATGTGCGAATAAAAATAGCATAGGTTATTCAGACATAACAGTACAAATCATCACGTAACAGTACAAATCAAGTTTTCTGGCACACATGTGCGAATAAAAATAGCATAGGTTATTCAGATATGACTTGTGCGATCACTTTTATTCTTCCTACAAACCAAGCTGCGTCTCTACGCCCAGTTCCTGAACAAAACATAAAGAAATGGGTGAGCAAATATAGTTGGTAAAATCAAAGTAGCAACATAACAAAAATAAAAAAGTTGCAACTCACTTCTCGTTCTTACTGCATGTAGCCTTGTTATGACCTGGGAGACCACACAAACTGCACAAAGGACCACTTTTCTTCTCTGTAAAATCTTTTGGCCTACCATTCTTTGTAACGTCGGGGCCCCCCTTCGATCGCCCCTTCTTAGGTGCACCCTTCGTCGAAACTTTCTGAGGATCACCAATACCAAGCTTAACTTGTTGCGCCCGACTTGCCTCCTTCTTCAGCATAGCATACCTTCTACTTCCTATAAGTTCCTCCTCTGAAATCTTTTTCTGCGCTATTATGTTGTCCAGACACTTCATCAACTCGTCGTACAAGAAGGGATCATTTGCTGCAACATGAGCAGCTTCTGCGGTTTTAATGGTTATTGCACTATACCGTTCTCTCTCCAATGGCCCTGACCAACCCCATCCAAACATATCACTCTTCCCTGCACAGGCAACCCATCTCTCGCATGTTTGGACAACCGATGCATGACACAACACTTTGGTATTTCAGTTAAGTTCAGATGATGGAGAACAAACAGAATGTGTTTGCATGGCAGCCCTTTCCGAACCATCCTAAGACAACTGCATGTAATAGTTTGTTCTGAGTTACCTGGTTCATAAACAACATTGTACCTGAACTTGTGGTTATCCTTCCATGTCACCATGAATGTTTGACGCCCAATTCCCACGAGCGTCTCAAATATCTCCAGCTGACCCATCTTATGCAAATCATCTTGCAGGATGTAGAAATTAGCAGGTGTGAATACTTTGGCGGCATGCTCCTCAAGGGCCTTATATTCAGTAACCGGCGGTGGTTCCTTCTGGAATGCCTCGCAGTCATCGTACGCCTCGTTCTCACGCAGGCGAACTATACAGTTCTTGTAATGCACCACCAAATCAACAATTGTCATACCGTAGTCCAGGTGAAGGTGAAGGCAGGAGTTGAGGCTTTCACTCCTCTGGTTACTTCGCATACCAAGGAAAAACCATCGGAAAGATATGAAGCTGCCCAAAGTCTCCTCTTCCTGTACATCCTGTCAAGCCACTCTTCGGTTCTATCCGTCTTCCACTTATCATAGAAAGCTTTCCATCTCTGCTCAAAGTTCGCTTGAGAGGTGGCATAGTACAGGAGCGATCTGAACTCATCCAGTGACTTGTAATGCAGGTGCCTTTGCATATTTTTTCTCGATATGCCAGGAGCAAAGACGATGGAAAACATCTGAAAGGACAGTCCGAATAGCCCGGATCATTGCAGCGTCACCGTTTGTGATTATTGACTTTGGCTTCACCTGACAGTTTGCCTTCATAAATGTCTGCAGCAGCCACACGTATGTCCCTTCCGTCTCGTCAGCAATGATGGCACAACCAAACACTGTGGTGCAACAGTGGTTGTTAACTCCGACAAAGGGGACGAACGGCATACCGTATCTGTTCATCTTATACGTGCTATCAAACATGACCACATCTCCGTAGTCCTGATAGTCCCTCCGCGACTGTGCATCGCACCAGAACATACTCTTCAATCGCCCTTCCTTGTCACGCACATACTCAAAAAAAAACTCAGGGTCCTTCTCCTTCCTGCTCCTCATAATGCCAACTGCCGTCTCTGCATCTCCCTTTGCAATGAGCTTCGTTTTTTCTCTGCAACAAAGATTGTAAATGTCCCTCCTGATAAGCCCGCACTTATCGTACGAACCGTATCTGTTGATGAAGTTGTCCATTATAATATGCTTTCTTATCCCGGCTGCTTCCATCGCCAATATCTCCGCCCTCTGGCCATCTCCAATCCGTCTGTGTGACCACAAAAAACAAACCTCGTCGAGCCGAGCCATCGCGTGGTTGTGATCATCCACGAATGATGCGACGAACCAAATGCCACGTCCTCTGTCCAGCTTCACCACCATATGTGCACCGCAGTCGCAACGAGTCTCCGGTCTAAGCCTGCGCTTGCGGCCCTCCATGGTTATGAACTTGCTCTGCCTTCTCCCTGCCCTGGAGCAAAGAAACCGCCGGTACCGTATCATTCCCGAAGCACCTCGTTTCACCTTCTGTTTCCTGATACTAAACCCGTGCTCTCTGGCGTGATTGTTGTAGAATATGTATGCATCTCCTTGCGACCGAAAGGTCATAGCCATGACCTTCCAATGTGTCTCAAGCATCTTCTGCTCCCTTTGAGCCTCCTCAATATCAATCTCTCCCTCATCGTCATCAAGTACAGGACCATCTGACTCCTCCTACAACATTCATTTGAAAATATATATGTCAATTACTATCATTTAAATCATACTATTGATCGATGTACAACATCTAACAACTAACCTGGCTCAAGTTATCTGCAAATGATTCCTGCCAACTATGTTGCACATTGTCAACATCCACATCTTCCTGTAAATTTGTACACAAAATATATAGTTAGCCATGCCATACTTTGCAAATTCAAAAATAAAAACAAAATATACGCCACTTACGTTGTCGCTATTTGCGCCATGTTCATTATTATCAAAATCCTCCGGAGGTAAGATATCATATGACGAGACGGAATCGTTGTCGCTGCTGTCATCATCTTCGTTCAAATTATCGTTATCGGTCTTAGTCACCTTATCAGTACCATTCTCGTCCCTCCCGAATGCTGATTCTTCGTCCATGTCAACACGCCAAACTCACAGAACTGCAAAACATCGTGTGTTAGGTTTAGTACAATGCATCATGCCCAAAGCAACGCTAGTTCTGTAAATCATGCCCTAGTCCGTAGAGGAGGCGCTGCGGCGGGAGGTTTTGATGAACCCTAAACCCTAAATCAGTACATGCATGAACTAGCCCTCACTTCTATCCATCATGCCCGCCCCATGCCCGCTAGGTTTAGATGACAAACCTTGGCCCGCGGTGTAGACGTCGCCGGCGTTCGACGACAGTGCTGCGGAGGCGGCGTCAGACGTCGGGCCCTTCACGTCCCCGGCGTAGGACGACGACGGTGAGATGCAGCGATGGACGACGTTGCGACGGCGAGGGCGGTGTTGGACGGGGTTCGGGCGGCGAGGGCGGTGTCAGACGTTGGGCCCTTCACGTCCGCGTCGTCGGACGACTGTGAGATGCGGCGACGGGCGACGTTGGGACGGCGAGGGCGGCGGCGGGCGACGTTGGGATGGCGAGGGTGGCCTCGGACGGGGTTCGGACGACGGCGATCCGCGGTGGCGGCGATCGGCCACTTTGGAACTACCGTGATCGGCGGGCGGGCGACCAGATGGGCGGGCGAGAAGATGGGGGCGGGCCTAGATCGTGGGTAGTTTTCGCGGGCGGGCGACCAGATGGGTAGTTTTTTTTTCAACCGCGTATACGTATGCCCGGCAGAGCCGTACAATACGAGGTGGGCATACGTTTCTTCCGTATGCCCATTCTGCCCTTCTACGTTTTGTTGGGGGGGGGGGGGGGTCTACCGAAGCAAGCCTCATCCAGGAATAATGCGAGCACCAGAACTTGAACTCTGGCGGGCCAAGGATACCACTGTCCAGCTCCTTTTTTGGGGTGCTGGATTTTTCAATTTTTTTTTCAAAAAAGGGTTTAAATTTTGAATCCAGTTCATGCAAAAGATCACGCTGATACAGTAAGGTGCACAACATATTTATGGTCCTTCTTTTTTGTGAAAATTTATAGTCCAGCACTCAGTCCTCAGGTGCGGCTTAAATGTCGATCAAAAGTTGGCCGTTGTTTTTTATTTGCTGTATGTGTCTGGGTTTCCCATGTAAACCTTGTATCGACAGACACGATAACATTGTCAACCCTCCGTCAACCGCCGTGAGCTGGGAGAGGTGTCATGTGTTTGCCGAGTACCCGACTCTTTGTTGTGTTTTCTAGTCTGCGCTTGGCAAAGGCAAGACTATGGTGAGTGTTGGCTTTGTGCCGAGTGCTTTTTCCACTGCACTCAGTTTTAGAAGGGCCTTTGTTGAGTGCCCGACAGAATGCAGACACTCAACAAGGAGCAGGACACTCGGCAATCTCATCGATTTGCATAGTGCCAAGTTATGATTTTTTTTTTTCATTACACCAACAATGCATTATTCCCCGCAAAAGAAAACAATGCATTATTATTTTCATATAAAGAGAAACGAGATATGTAACTGCCGAACGTTCGGATTTTGGGAACAGATCCGAACGACGTACCAGCCGTTATTCTCCCGCGAGGTGATCGATAACCGATCCACTCAACCCGCGCCATCGAAAAAATTATTGCGCCGACTGGGAGTTGAACACAGCATGTCGAACTTGTTGTGCGACCTACCCACCACCCGAGTTAGCTCTTTGTTATGCTTAGAAGCAAGCTAACTTCCTTTTCTACTCTAGCTTAAAAAGTCTTCTGAACAAAACGTATATACTGAAGACACTAGTAATTGCTTCCACTAATTTAGGCATTAACATTTCCTAGCACGTGCATGCATGCTGGAGCACACTCACATCTCATGTGCAAGATACCTATTCCGTCAATATTTAATCCTATATTTTGTCTTTGAATTAATTCTCGCAATAAAGGTTATGCAATAATAGCCGTTAATTAAAAACCATAGTAACTTTTGATCCGATGAAAATAAAAGTGCTGAAAATACCCTGATACCCCGTTTGTATAGAGCATGGTAATTTATGCACCATATACCGGATAACTGATGAGTAAACGTTACAATAACTTTTGACATGAGGAAAAAAAAGTTGTTGAAAATATAGTCGTAACTTATGTGTAAATAACATGGTATTTTAATCACCGCGGACATGATAAGTTACATGCAAACAACGAGATTACTTTGAACCGGGAAAAAAACTTGTCGAAACTTAACCGGATAACTTATGTGTAAATAGCATGGTACTTTACGCACCGCACACATAATAACTTTCATACAAACATACATCTTTTACTCTAGGGAAAAAGTTGTTGAAACATACTCCGATAACTTCTATGTGAATAACATGATAATTTAAGCACCACAAAGCTGATAACTTGCATACAAACACCTAGGGGTAATTTTAACCCGGGGAATAAGTTATTGAAAAACACCTCTAGTACCTTTTGCAAATCGCATGATAATATACACATCGTAGACCTGCTAATTTAGATACAAACACCAAGATAATTTTGAGCCGGGGAAAAAATGTAAAAACATACCACCGGTAATTTTTTGTGTAAATAGCATGATAATATAGGATCTTGGACGTGATAACTTAGGCACAAACATCACGATAACTTTGACCCATTGATAGAAGTTGTTGAAAACTTAACACCGGTAACTTCTTTGTTAATAACATGATAATATACACTCGCGGACTTGATAACTTAGGTATAAACACCATGATAACTTTGACCCATACTCCGGTAACATCTGTGTAAATAATATGGTAATATAGGTTCCCGGACGTGATAACTTAGATATAAACACCATGATAACTTTGACCCATGAAAAAAAGTTGTTGAAAACATACTCTGATAACTTTTTGTGTAAATAGCATGATATAGGCTCCCGGTCCTGATAACTTAGATACAAACACCACGATAATTTTGACGTGAATTTTTTTTATTGAAAACATACCACTGATAACTTCTCGTGTAAATAACATGATAATATACGATCCCGGATATGATAACTTAGGTACAAATACCACAACAACTTTGACCTAAAGGAAAAAACTTGTCAAAAATATCCCTCGATAACTTTTGTATAAACATCATGGTAACAACGCATCATATACGTGATAACTTAGATACAAACACCATGATAACTTGGACCCCGAGGAAAATTTGTTGAAAAATATAACCTCGATAACGTTTGCGTGAATATCATTGTAATAGAAGCACTGCATACCTGATACTTAGGTGAACCGTATATACACAATAAAGTTGATAACTCACTAAAAATACCACGGTAACTTTTGACCCCGGGATAAAAGTCTGTTGAAAACATACCTCAGACGTGGTAATTTTTTTTGACCAGGGAAATATGTTGATAAAAATACCTCTCAATAACTCATGTGTAAACAACATGATAATACACGCACATGAGAGATGATAACTCATATACAAATATTGCTGTAATTTTTTGACCGAGGAAATGAAAATTGTTAAAAAACATACCCCCAAAACTTTTCTACAACATGGTAATATACACAACAAAGTTGATAACTCACTGCAAACATCATAATCACTTTTTGATCCTGAGATAAAAGTTTGTTGAAAACACACCCTGAAAACTTTTGTGTGAATGACACGGTAACTTATGTATGACAAACATGATAACTTACATAGCCCAGATGTGGTAACTTTTAGTCTAAAAAAAGTCATCAGAATATATCAACATGGGATCTAGTTTCGAAGATCTCGTCGAGAGGAAATTTTTTGTGAAGACGGTTTTTCAATCGGAGCGACGGTTTGAGCTACAAAACATTTTGAAATTTGAAAAAATAAAGAATCTAGAATGACATTAACTTTTTATCTTTTAGTGCATATATACATGTAATTAGAGGAAGGAGTGGACGTGAAAGAAAAATTAGTCATTTCTAATGCATGTATGTATATCATTAAAGTGAAGTAAGGATAATTCTTGCCTATTGCTAAAATCCGAACGTAAAAGTCCTATAAAGCTATTCTAGTGTGCAGAGGATACTGTGCATGGATCCGTCGTCCATGGTTGCTTTGAGATTCATGCTACATTTTTGTTGTTTTCAGAATTTGTCTTGTTTCAAAGAGTTACATTGGGGTTTCTTTCAGTTTCAAAGTATATCTCAATGTTTCATTGCGTATAACCGTGTATCAGCAAACCAGATTCAAAACAAGTGCATTCTTTTTTATTGGTGCACAACGAAACATGATGATACACATTGAAACAAGACAAAACCGAACGAAACATTTTAAAACCAGGTTAATCTTGACAACCTAAAAAGTAGCCCGGATCTCAGAGCAATCACGAACGATGGAAACCACTCTCTATATTGCTCCCCTCTATAATTTTGTTCCGGGAGTATGAAGAACAGAAGAAGGTTCTGTCCCTGCTTGAACAGGCCACTCCCATTAGGGCGTCAATAATAGTAACTGCAGAAGCCAAACGATGTACCCCTCATGTTCGTTCGTCGCTCCTCCATTCCCAAATAGTCAACTGCATGCATCCATGCATGCATGCACAACCTGGGCGATAGAGGCCGGCACTCGCTCGCAGGCGTGGGGGCGATAATCGATGGAGCCGATCGGCGACCCGCGGGAGGGGCCGTCGACGGAGCGCGCGTTCGAGGAGCAGACCATCCCGCCATGGACGGAGCAGGTGACGCCGCGCGCCGTGGTGGCGAGCCTGGTCCTGGGCGCGGCCTTCAGCGGCGTCATGATGAACCTGGTGTTCACGTCGGGGATCGTCCCCACGCTGAACATCACCGCTGGCCTGCTGGGCTTCTTCCTCCTCAAGGCGTGGACGCGCCTGCTCGACAAGCTCGGCGTGTCCTACGTCCCCTTCACCCGCCACGAGAACGTCGTCGTCCAGACCTGCGTCGTCGCCTGCGCCAGCATGACCTACAGCGGTACGCCTCGCCTCGCCTGCCACGTCGGTCGATCGTCGGCCATGAATCTCCTCTGCTCGGCCGGTGCCTTGATTTCGCGTGTGTTTGCGGCGTTGTTAATTGATTAGGAGGGTTCGGGTCGTACCTGCTCGCCATGGACCATAGGACGGCGGAGAAGATCAACACCGGCGAGGTCCACGGCAGAAACGTCAGCGAGCCGACGCTACCCCGGATTATGGCCTTCTACTTCCTCATCAGCTTCGTCGGAATTCTCGCCATTATCCCCATGAGGAAGGTACCTACCTACGTGCGGCGCCAATGAGATAAAACTTGAACCGTACGTCGGTACGTGCACCTTAACTTATAGCTCTCTGATGCATTCCTACTGCGCCGCCGGCCGGTTAACGTGTAGACGATGATCATCCGGCACCGGCTGACGTTTCCGAGCGGCTCAGCTACGGCTCACCTCATCAACAGCTTCCATACCCCTTACGGAGCCATGCAAGCAAAGTAAGCACGTACGGAGCTACTAAATCACATGCATGAAACCTAGCTCCTGCTCAACTCCAGTAGCAAGCAACAAGATAAGATAACGCTGGGTTGAGTAATGCATTGGAGTGCCTCTGTTTCATAACGCAGGAAGCAAGTGTCTCTGATGATCCAGTCGTGCCTGGGAAGCTTTCTCATCTCCATCTTCCAATGGTTCTACTCCGGCGGACCGCATTGTGGCATGACCTTCTTCCCTTCATTTGGGCTCGACGCCTTCAATCGCGGGTACGTAACTTATCCATCCATCATTCTACATGTCGCACTCCAACCGAAAACTACATGCTAGAGATGATGAGTGAAAGCTACTTGTGTTGTGTGATACTTGCATGCAGCTTCTACCTCAATTTGAACGGGACATACGTCGGCGTCGGGATGATCAGCCCTTACCTGATAAACATCTCGATGCTGGTCGGGGCCATCGTCTCCTGGGGATTCATGTGGCCCTACATCGAAACCAAAGAGGGGAGCTGGTACGCCGCCGATCTCCAGGAAGGCAGTTTGCGTGGCATCAACGGCTACAAGGTACGTAGTTTCTGATCGACCAACAGATCTCGACGAGGAGCACATGCACGCACGGTCCATCCGACTGCTAATGTAATTTCAGGTGTTTGGCGCCATAGGCATGATCCTGGGCGACGGCATCTTCCAGCTGGTGGTGATCATGGTGAGGACCCTGCAGACGATGCGGCACCACCAGCTGGAGGCGGCGGAGGCGCTGCGGTCCTTCTCCGACGCCAACGCGGTGCCGCGCAACGTGCTCAGCTTCGACGACCGGCGCCGGACGCAGGTGTTCCTCCGGGAGCACGTCCCGGGCACCCTGGCCATGGGCGGCTACGCGGCCCTGGCGCTGCTGTCCACCGTCGCCATCCCGCGCCTCTACGGCCAGGTGCGGCACTACCACGTGGCGACGGCGTACGTGTTCGCGCCGCTGCTGGCCTTCTGCAACGCCTACGGCACGGGCGTGGCCGAGACCAACTTCGCGGCGCAGTACAGCAAGCTGGTGATCCTGCTGTTCGCGTCGTGGATCGGGTACGGCAACGGCGGGGTGGTGGGGAGCCTCGTCATCTGCGGCGTCGTCTCGTCCGTCGTCTCCACCGCCTCCGACTTCATGTCGGACTTCAAGACCGGGTACCTGACGCTCACCTCGCCGCGGGCGCTCTTCGTGAGCCAGGTCATCGGGACCGGCATCGGCTGCGTCGTCAACCCGGCCGTGTTCACCGTGTTCCACCACTTCTACGAGGAGGCCGGGAACAAGATCTACCAGGTGCCGCTGGCCAAGATCTACCGGGCCATCGCCGTGGTCGGCGTCGGCGACCTGGACCTGCCCAGGCACTGCCTGAGCATGAGCGTGGGCTTCTTCGTGCTGGCGCTGGCGGTGTGCGCGCTGCGGGAGGCGGCGGTGCACTACAAGTGGCGCGCGCGGAACTTCATCCCGAGCGTCACCGGCATGGCCATGTCGTTCCTTCTGGTGCCGGCGGTGGCCATCGACATGTGCGTCGGCAGCCTGGTGCTCTACCTGTGGACCAGGTCGGACAGGGACGGCGCGCAGGCGTTCGGGCCGGTGCTCGCGTCCGGGCTCATCTGCGGCGACGGGCTCTTCTCCATCCCCTACGCGCTGCTCGCCAGGTACGACGTCACGCCGCCCATCTGCATCTGGTTCGTCGCCAGGGAGCAGAACGAGAAGCTGGACGCCTACCTGGCCACTGTACTTGAGAAGTCTCGATGAAGGCCGTCGACACTCAACCCTTCCTCACCTGTAGATCCTGCCAAGATGATACGACATACGACGACATGATCTAGTGATAGCATGTAAATTGGAACTTCTGCAATTGTTGGTCGTTTGGTGTAGAATGAACAGACTTTTCAAGCATGTCGGCAGTTTTCCACCATGATCAACTATGTGGTGCAAATGTACAATACAAAGCTAACAATAGCAAACAGAGTGACCGTGACCATAGTGGATCAGATGAATCAACAGATCAAGGAGGGATGATGTGCATTTGAGGTGTGGGAATCAAGAAAGAGATAGCTTTTTCAAGAAAAGGAAACCCCGAAGAAACCAAAGAACCCTGATGAGATGTGCAACTGATTTCTGCCCAGTTCACCAGCTGTTTGCGCGCCCTGACACTGGAGCTTTTCTTCAGACCTCGACCACACAACACTTGACAACACGTACTATTCTATAGAGCACACACATATCAGTCAAAATGGTCAGAATAAAAAGCATGCATACAAGTAGAAGGGCCTCCCAACTCCATGATGTAAACTCCTGCCAACATAACAACATGTAATATTCTATCCAGTATCAACCATCACAATTTAAAGCAACAGCGTAATCATCAAGCCAATAAGACAACTTCAAAACATGGCAACACCGTGAAATCGAATAAATTTAATACAGCACCCAACACCCTTCCAGTTCTCGATCATACCACGAGATGTCAAATATATCGGATGACGGATCGACTAGTCTCCTACTCCCTCCGTCTGAGAAACCTTGTCCCTAGCTTGTCTTTCAAATGGATGAATCTAGCACTAACTTGGTGATACATCCATTTGAGGGACAAGCTTTTTCAGACGGAGGGAGTACTTGTTAAACAGCTGACTCAGCAACGAAGATAAATGGTTCAGTGCAATAGGACGCAATATTCTTCAACAGGTCAAAAATGTTGCTCCACTTTCTAACATCTACTCCAAGGAGAAGCTGAACTGAATTCCACTCTTTCCATGATCATGTTCATGTTTCTTCAAGATATGGCAGTAATTTAACTGGAACAATGAAGCCCAATAGCATGGATTAGTCACCTAACAAACACTAAGGATCGCATAATGAAAGATCGAGATCTCAAAACATACCTCCATCCGGAAAAGTGAGGTTGGAAAGACAATGCCAACACCAGCAGAGCTTCTGAATGTGCGCCGAAACTCAGGGAATGAGAAATTCTTAAACTCACCCTCAGACAACTTGGCAAGATTTCCAGCACAAAGAAATGCATGACCATGAATTCCATTATCTCTGAACAGCTTTAGGGGCAAATCAAAGGATAGATCAGCAAATGCAGAAACAGCAAGATCGCCTCCCAAGTAATCCCTCCCTGTAGAGGCAGCAGCGTCGACCGTAACTGACTCGCCTGGGACAGATCTCTGTGGTTCGGATGGGCCAACTCCTCTTGTTTTGAAACCCAACAGAGATGATATCACACCAAGGCTGCATACAGGGGAAGAAAGACCTCCTAGGTAAAATCTATCAGGGACAGGTGAAGGCAATTCCATAAATCCTCTGCTCAAAGGTAGAATCACCCCTGCTGATATGCCAACATTAAGGGCAGCATTGCAAAAACTGAATGGAACAGCGCCGCGAACATCAAACCCCTGCAGCAAAGAAAACAGTGATGTTTGGTGAGAAAATATTCACAAGGCTTCTATCTGGAAACTCATTTGACAAAATTACAAACTTCTAGGTTTCCATCCTTTTCGGATGCTTCCTTCTGCCTCATTCCATTTAGAAGATACTATCTATAACAAAGCCATGAGGCAAGGGTATTGTGCCAACAGGCATGGTCCTCATAGTGGATAGTACGAGTCAAGGAGGTGATGTGCAGGTGTCAAGTTGATTGGTCTGAGTTGGAGCACAAGCGCTCTTTGCTACCCATATTCAAATGTGCTGTAGCATTGCATTAGAAGGATTGGTTCCACTACTTCCACACCTATCACAACCGTACAATTCATATGGCTTTGATTAAGGTTGGCCATAAGGTCGCCAACTTTCTCTGGAACTTCGAATAAGGTGATATTCGCCTTTATGATGAAAAATAGTTATAACGCACCAATCCAAGGGCCACAACCCAAAACCAACAAAAGAGAATGAGAGAAATGACCAAGACTGTTGTGGACCTTGATTCGCAATGGATAACTACCGTGCTGAAGATAGCCAGCATGGCTACAGGTGACTGGGTAGACATAATTTGAAACTAGAATAACTTTGAGCGAGTAGATTGTCTGTTATTGCCTGTCTCAAACGTAGATAAATACATGCCACCTTTATATAGTGGATGATTAGGCCCTTGACCTCTCGTAAGTCCTAATAGGACAATACAATTAGACTTATTAGATCTTTCCTTATTAAACTGAGATCTTTTCTAATCCTATTAACTCTCCTCCTTTCCAGTCCAAGTCCTTGAGAAACATGTGACCATTAGCCAGTCATAATGAAACTGGTGCTTCTTTGATGAACTGTACTAACATCCATAGCAGAGACACCAACAGTGAACTCTTAACAGAGATATAGAGTATCAAAGAACCTACACCCCAGGTGTAGCTCTTAACTATATGCAGCTTTCATGACAATACTCGCCAATTATTATAAATAATCTCATGGACAACAGGGTAAGTGGGCAATCCGTATGGTAAGCAGAACAGAGTGATGCAAGTTTTGGATGTTCACCACTCATGTGAAAAGAACAAAAGGAGCTCCTACCAAGAAATCTCAAATCACATTGTGCATGGTAAACATAACTCATCAATAAACAGTGAGCACTACCAACAAATGAGCAATAATTCTTCTATATCCTACCAAGGATAGTAATTAATTATCTTCCCAAATCGAAACAAAACTTACCACATGAACTGGGTCACGTAAAGTCAGACCAAATATCTCCAAACACACGTATTGATGACGAAAAAATGGCAATAATTTACGTACCTAAAACTCTAATACATGATTTTCGTAACCTAATGCATTGATTTCTAATGCATTACTCAACATAAGTTATCCATGATAGATCAAAAAGATGAACTGAACACTGATTTATCCAACCGTGAGTAGATACCAGAAACCTCAAATACTTGTAATTGCTGCATATTGACACTGGTAAGGTTATTTGAAGCCAAAAGCCAGGCCGTGGCCTGGGTCGTAACACCGGAATCCTGAGGACGATGGTAGCATTTGTTTGACATTGTTTATCATGTCCGCCCTAGGTTGGTCTGGGGCCCGGCCCAACCTTGGCTCCACCACCAGGTGGCGAGTACTCAGCTGCCCTTCGCACAGTCATCAGATAGTTGACTAATTTGATGGCTCAAGTGCTAATAATTTGACCTCGGATGATTGATTATGTTCTCTACTGGAATGTGAAGTTACTGTACGTGTGAGGAAGAATAATATGACTTCCGATGGCTTAATTTCAAATAATATGACCTCGGATGGTTGGTTATGTTCGCTATTGGGATGTGAAGCTATAAGTGTGAGGAAGAATTTGAAAGTTGTCTTCAGGACCGTGATCCATTAGAACATTCCTTCCAAATAGTTCAATGCCAAATTATTCAGTTAAGATCATGCTAAGTTTTGATATCTATCTCTTATTGAACTTACAGTTATTTTCCACTGGTAATCTCCCCACAAACAAGTCACTCACAAACAATGAGAGTTTTTGGTAACATGGTCAATTGCAATATATTCTAGATTTCCACTGACATACGGAATTTATTAAAACCAAAGAGAACAGATATTACTTGCATTAAATACTGGGGCCTTGCACAGTCACTCTTTTGTACATCCATCTTCCTATGGTTTCACAAGAAATTACTTATTGATTGTGGTAAGGGTCTCCATCACTCTTGGATTATTCGATCTAACAGTGTATTCTAATGAAATGGTAATGCTGGTACAAAGCACATTCCTGGATTTGGCGCGTTACTTGGTGAAAAACAAAACGCTCAAGTGTGCGCTTAGGTGATATAATCGCTAGGCAGTGGTAAAACACACAATTAACACCTAGGCTTCTTTTTCCTTGATTTATTTCACAGGTTACTTAACAGTGCAGCTAATACAAAGCAGATAAACAGTAGGTACTGAATGTTTGACATATTAAAAAGGGCAGCCCAGTGCACGTAGCTCCCGACCCAAAGCAGATAAACAGTAGGTACTGAATGTTTGACATATTAAAAAGGGCAGCCCGGTGCACATAGCTCCCGCTTGCGGAGGGTCCGGGGAAGGGTCCGACCACTTTGGGTCTTCCGTACGCAGCCTTTTCTTGCATTTCTGCAAGAGACTGTTTCAAGGATTCGAACCCGTGACCTCATGGTCACAAGGCAACAGCTTTACCGCTGCGCCAAGGCTCCCCTTCAATGATTGACATAGAAAGCAAAAATGCAATGAGGGTAAAGTAGGCATAAATTTTGCATGGAAGATTAACCACGAGAAGTTAGTTGCATAAGAACCTGGCGGAAGAATCGTAATCCATTTTTCCATAGACCACCAACTTGAGAAGTTGAGACAAATGCATATCCTTTTGTTGGCCGGAATTCTGAATCTCTTTTATCTATTTTATATGCATAACTCAGTGCAGAAAGCAGATTGTGGCCTAGCTGCCTCCTTATGGATTCTGATGCCATTTGTGAGGGATCAGTTAAGGTACGCCATGCCAGATCATAAGACAAGTTATGGTGCCAGGTTGAAAGCAAACCAAACTTAAGGCCAAGAAGACGCTCCTTGTATGATGAAAACTTCAGCCAATCTTCGGAAAGGATTGATGCCCGAGCCGTCAAAGGTGTTGGTATTGATTTCAATCTTGGCAGGTACACTCCAATGTCTATCTTTGATGACTGATCCCAACCATATTCCCCTGAAACATCCCACATGTCCCCGTAACCAAATAGGTTCTTCAACATGAACCATCCTTCAACTGGCCATGATATTACCTGAATATAATATAAGCATCATTCCCGAAAACATTTCAGATACTGAATGCAGTTAAAAAAGAAGGCACGTATTACTCAAGACCTCCAATGCAATCTTCTGCTCTTATGTTGTTAACACTAAGTGTATACTAGACATTAGAATGACGTCACCTAACAAACCAATTTACCTATTTTACCCAAATAATAAGATGTTTGCATGGTTCTGTTTTCTGACTAGAATGGCGTCACGTAATACGGTGTATTTACTATGATGTAGATCAACCGTCAAAATATATGTTTCCTTATCGACAATAGTTAAGTGGTTTTCGTGGATAAGAGATGGTTCACAGTTGTATGCTTCACTCAAGATAATAAAATGGTAACCAATTGAGTGTTCTCAAATAGCGATGAAGAATTGAGTGTAGCCACACCACCAAATGGTTGTGTCTGATAATCTATACAAATCCTACAAAATTATTAAGATAAATAGATGTATTCATTCGAGAGGGCGGATGCTAACTTAGGTGATAAACGAACGCACCAAAGCAACCAAAGTAAGACTCCAAGCATTAAAATTTTCCTATTCATACAATGAATAACAGCACATGACTACTGATTAGTGTTACCTCTAATTCTACCAACAGTCGGGTAATGTAGCTAAAAAAGTGGCCACTTTTGAGCATCCTTGGTTTAGAACATGCCAGCAATGCAATAATTAAATTACACACATAGTAGCAGTAACGAATCCAAACTAATTCAGCACCACTTCATCTGACCAACACATCACTAACGGAAGAAATAACAAACTGAAGGAACTTGCGTTGCAATTTTACAGAGATCTTCACCTCTTTCTTGGGGAAGAAGAAGATGCCACGATTGTAGGGTCTGGCCGCCTCCACGACTTGGATGGTGACGTTCGCAGTACCGGGGAACCCCGGCGGACCGGCGTCGAGGGTGATGGAGACGGAGTCGAACACGTCGAGACGGCGCAGCAGCGCGTTGGCATGGCTGGAGGCGCGCACCAGGCCCTGCACGGTACCGGGAGAGCGGAGCAGGTCGCCGACCTCCGCCTCGATGAGGGAGCCGCGAGTCTTGAAATTGCCCCTGATGATGACGTCGTGGACGCGGATGCGGACGGGCTCGGCGTGCAGGCGACGGAAGACGGCCTTCACCTTCTCCTTGTACGCCGCCGGCCCGTCCAGCTCCTCTGGATCGTCCTCCTCGTCGAAGTCGACCCCATTGTCCTCGCCACGGTCGGGCTGGTCGGGAGCCTTGCGGGGCTCGTCCGAAGGCTCGTGGGGAGCAGGGTTCGGGGCTTGCTCGGCGGTGGAATCCGCGGCGATCGCCACGGCTGGGGTTTCGGGCGAGAAGTGGAAATGGAATCTCGCACAAGGGTGTGTTTTTTTTTAGCGAAAAGCATCTAGGCTTTATTGAATATTGGTAAGGTTTACGTGAAGAGGCAAGAGCACTATAGACCCATGAACTTATAATGAATGTGATGATTTAGTCCACAAATTTATAAAAAATGATCATTTTATTTCTAAGCTTGCAATATATGTGAAGATTTAGTTCAAAGCCAATCAAAAATTGACAAATGGCGCCACGCTGAACGCGTTGTAGCACACCCGCTCGGCCCGGTGTTTTTATGAAATACCCCTCCACCTTTATGAAAATCACACACGGTATATTTTTTTCATATCTATATTTTTTAATCAAAGAGCCCCTTTCCCGAAATTTTTATTATAAAAGCCTAGGCGAAAGTCCACATCAAGGATGATTCACAACTCTTAGCCATAACCTAAAGTAGCTGCCAAAAAAACTTATTACAGGTAACACGCTCATATATATGTTTAGATGTCTACTTTTTTATACATATTGTACCTTTTTTATTCACCTGAAATATATTTGTATGCAGACCTAATTTTTTAAAATACATGATTATCTTTTTTCTCATATATATATTTTGATGTCTACATTTTTCCACGGACATTGTACATTTTTTGTATACATTAGAAATATTTTTTATACATGTTAACATTTTTAAATGCACGACTAACATTTTTCAATTATGTATGTAAATTGATTTTCAGAATAGATATATTTATAATTATAAGCAAAGGTAAAATTAAAGCAAACTGTGAAAAAAAGTTAAAAAAAATGCTCAATGCTTGCGGTCCCTAATTTGCTTGCTCGTTCCGGGCGCTGCTTGACGCGAGGCTAGACCGTGCCTCGCTACCAACATACGCTGGTGTTGTGTTAGCCCAACCTTCTAGATAGACGGCTCACCTGTCCAGCAAGTTTTTTGTGTTCCGCTCAACAAAAAAAAGCAAGTTTTTTGTGTAGATGCAGCAAGTTTGGTCACACACACAACTAAGTATAACCTTCCCTAGAAACAAACTAAATATAACCATCAGAAACATTTCGCGTCCTCGCCACCAACATACGCTGGTGTTGTGTTAGCCCAACCTTCTAGATAGACGGCTCACCTGTCCAGCAAGTTTTTTGTGTTCCGCTCAACAAAAAAAAGCAAGTTTTTTGTGTAGATGCAGCAAGTTTGGTCACACACACAACTAAGTATAACCTTCCCTAGAAACAAACTAAATATAACCATCAGAAACATTTCTCTGTCACCAAATGCGAGTAAGACCCATTTGAGGCGCTCTGGATACTCAATCTCAGATGTACATCATCATGTGGATTGGACACCAACAAAGAAAAATGTGTTGGACTATGTCATTGTTGAAACTAGTACTGAAACTGTGTTAATTACTGCCAGTGACGGAGGCAGGAATAATTCTTAGGTGTGGCGATATCTACGAAGGAGAAAACCATGTACATATAATGTAATTACGCAAGAGCTCACTAAATATTAGTTATATAAATACTTTGTGTTTAACAAGCACAATCAAAATTCAAAACCAATCAATTAGTTTTGTTAATAGGGGATACCTAAAATATTTGAGCTTATTTTGGCAGACGGCAACAAAATTTGCTTCAAAATTCAAAGTTCAATTTCAACTCTAAATTAACTTTCATTCTTTACATTTTTAGAACACTTTCATTCATTACTTGATCTTCTTATTCTATTCCATTTTGTGCTCAGTCGCGCTTGCGTCCTCGTATGGCCCGATTCAGTGCCGACCACTGCCGCTCCCTGCGTGTTGTTTGCTGTTGCACACATTTGGCCATGCAACGAAATGATTTCCACTTTCCAGAGTTTTGAAACCGGCGAACGTGTGTTGATTTGTGCGTGGAGTGTAACTAGCAAGACCACTTGCAATTGCATCAGGACCATCAGCAAGTCAGCAATCAACTCAGCTGGCTCAACACGTATAATACCTTATCAATTATAATCAAGATGCACACATACTAGTACTCATATATATATATATACCAGTATATTTATTGGTGGAATTTGAGGTATGGCAGCCGCCAATCCTAGCCAAATTGCTAGCAGCGCCCTCGGCATGTAGGCGCAAGCGCAACAACGTTCATGATTTCTATAAAGGTGGAGGGGGTTTTCATAAAAATGTCGGGTCGAGCGGGTGGCCACGACATGGCCATCATGGCGCCATTTGTCAACTTTTGATTGGCCTTGGACTAAATCTTCACATACATTGCAAGTTTAGGAATGAGGTGATCACCTTTTGCAAGTTTGCGGACTAAACTATTACATTCATTGCAAGTTTGTGGGTCTGCAGTGCTCTTGCCTCTTACAGGAATGGAGTTCACATCATGAGGAGCTCCCAACCACAAATGTCTACCGGGAGAAAGAGAAAAAGCAAATCTAATTAGCCTATGGGTGTGGCGAGGGGGAGCTCCTATACAGCGCTGCAGGCGCCCGTTAACGAGCCGGCGCCTGCAGCGCTGCTAGCATGAGTCGGCCCACTAGCGTGCTGCCTCAACGAAACTAAAAATATGAAATGAAGAATCGTTTACAGATTTAAAGAAAAAAGTTCATCCATTTGAAAAAAATACGTTCACATCTTTAAAAAAGGTTCATAAATTTTTGAAAAGTTCATCAATTTGAAAAAAGCTCATTCAAATTGAAAAAAAGTTCATGCAATTTAGCAAAAGTTCATTAAATTTGAAAAAAGTTTGTAGAAATTGAAAAAAAATCATGTATTTTTAGAAAAAGTTCATGCAACTGAAAAAAAGTTCATAAATCAAAAAAAGTTCATCCATTTTCAAGACAAATGTTCATTAAATTTCGAAAAAGTTCATCAATATCCAAAAAAGTTCATTAATCTCAAAAAAGTTCACAGAATTTTCAAAAAAAAAAAATCATCAATCGGCCCCTAGATGGGCTGGCCCATTTACGGACGCCACGGACTACAGTTAACAAAATGCACGTTAACTGGCGCCTGTGGCGCCAAATAGGAAATGCCGTGGTGAGGGTTTAGAAGCCTATATGCCTATTGGGTCTGGGCAATCTATTCGTTGGCCTCTATTGCAGAACTTACTGGGCCTTAAACTGGCGAAAAAAGTTAGCTTCCCTTTGGGCGGAAACAAAAAGAAACCACTAAAAAAATCGATGGTGATCTAACTAGTTTTTTTTAACACAGTACAGACGCCGACACTCATACATACGGACATACACTTACCCCCATGAACGCACGCACATCCCTACCCCTATAAGCACCTCCGAGAGACTGAATCGACACATCATCTTGAAATTGACGAAGTCGTCACAGTCGCCTTCTAGTCGACGGGAACATCTCCTCCACTGAACGCACATCACTGGAAGGCCGGAAATAAATTCAGAAAAATGCAAGCACCGGTGTCAAGTCTAAGACTTGAATTCTAGTGGACTGGAGATACCACTGTCCTTCTAACCATCCAATGACATATCTCGAATTAGGCTTTTGCCCTACTTTATAACCCAAATGGCCAATCCAACATAAGTTGGTGAGAAAACCTTCTTAAATTACAAAGCAAATCAAAATACAAACGATGATAGAGAGAGGAGCGAGAACGCCACCAACTCGGCGTTGAGCAAGAAAAAGGGAGTAGCCACGCATAACAATAGGCTTGATGTTGTTATGGCCCAAGGGCGCCTCACCTTATCGGAATCCGCCCAAGTAGGTCGTCCTGGGGCCTCCTAGGTCGGTTATGCCATGGGACGATTGGCCTGGGCCATGGTCCATGAGGACTCCTCTAACAGACTTAGAAGTTAGAACATGTAACCCTAAACCCCGTTACCGATATAAGTCGAGGCTAGATCAACTAGGTACAGAATCACAAAGATATTGCTCAATGCCTCAATCCTTGTAACCCATGTACACAAATCAATACACGCGAGCAGGAGTAGGATATTACCTCTTTTACGAGGGTCTAAACATGAGTAAAACTCTGCCTTGTTTCCCATTCAATCTACTTGCTCCTATGCTTCATCCTTGTTCATCATGGGCATCCGTGGTGGTTTGCGACTGTGCGAGAAGATGATAGAGAAGGTCGGTGGCCTGGCTGCTTTATTGTCATCTTCGACGAGCCCAAGCGATTTATATCCTGGTACCATCTGGCAATGATTTTCCGCCGGCATGTTCAATGGAATGTCACTATTTTTATCGTGGTTTCCAACAATTGCAGATGCACTCAAAGTCAAAGGGGATTCCTAATATCATGAACTCGGATGGCCTGACAGTCTAACAATGTTGATGAGTTTGGAACTTTGGATCATCATTTATTCTAAGAGGTGTTGAATATAGTTGCCTCACTCCAGTTCATGAGGAAGTGAGTTCAATGCTTAACACCGTTGTTTCTTACAGTGTGAATTTTTACTGCTTTTTGTTATGTAAATTGGTGGCTGCTTATAGGAGGCTCAAGAGGGCCATGTCTCGAGTCCCTTGAGTTTCTGGATGTGGAGTGCTGGGTCCCTCTCCTCCATTCCCAATGGCTGCTCCAACCGACAAGGGAATGAAGGAGACGAATGATCCTTCAGTCTAAGGTTGCGCTATGTTGATTCAGTGTGCGAGATGATGGAGATGAATGGTCCTATGGGCGAAAGTTGTGCTTGTCGATTATGTGTTGTCCAGACATTGTGCAAGCAGTGAGAACCGCATCATCGTGCCTCCACATCTGTCATCCAGCTATTGATTTCTTGGTAATCAGTAATGTTGCAACCCTATCTTTTTTGCAGCCTTGTGATTTATGTGATGTGATGTGCTGCTACTTCACAAATTTGCAAAGGAATGAACTATATCGCTGATATTTATTTGTTACCATTAGTTCCTAGTTGATTGAATGCCCTTCTGCTTAAACGCCAGCATGTTGATTTTTGGGGCAGATAATAAAATTACCATATGACAACATGGTATTGGACAATATTACAAATTCTAAAGAAGTAGTTCTAGAAACTCGTGCGTGTGTTGTAGCCCATGGCAACGGGCGGGCGTCTAACTAAGAACACTTTGTTTTGGCACTTATTCTGTCGGGCCTCTGATGTCTACTACGCAACCTTCTTCTTGTAGACGTTGTTGGGCCTCCAAGTGCAGAGGTTTGTAGGACAGTAGCAAATTTCCTCAAGTGGATGACCTAAGGTTTATCAATCCGTGGGAGGCGTAGGATGAAGATGGTCTCTCTCAAACAACCCTGCAACCAAATAACAAAGAGTCTCTTGTGTCCCCAACACACCCAATACAATGGTAAGTTGTATAGGTGCACTAGTTCGGCGAAGAGATGATGATACAAGTGCAATATGGATGGTAGATATAGGTTTTTGTAATCTGAAAAATATAAAAACAGCAAGGTAGCAAGCGATAAAAGTGAGCATAAACGGTATTGCAATGCTAGGAAACAAGGCCTAGGGTTCATACTTTCACTAGTGCAAGTTCTCTCAACAATAATAACATAGTTGGATCATATAACTATTCCTCAACATGCAACAAAGAGTCACTCCAAAGTCACTGATAGCGGAGAACAAACGAAGAGATTATGGTAGGGTACGAAACCACCTCAAAGTTATTCTTTCCGATCAATCCATTGGGCTATTCCTATAAGTGTCACAAACAGCCCTAGAGTTCGTAGTAAAATAACACCTTAAGACACACATCAACCAAAACCCTAATGTCACCTAGATACTCTAATGTCACCTCAAGTATCCGTGGGTATGATTATACGATATGCATCACACAATCTCAGAGTCATCTATTCAACCAACACATAGAACCTCAAAGAGTGCCCCAAAGTTTCTACCAAAGAATCAAGACGAAAACGTGTGCCAACCCCTATGCATAGGTTCATGGGCGGAACCCGCAAGTTGATCACCAAAACATACATCAAGTGAATCACGTGATATCCCATTGTCACCACAGATACGCACGGCAA
Source organism: Triticum urartu (assembly GCF_003073215.2). Lineage (NCBI taxonomy): Eukaryota > Viridiplantae > Streptophyta > Magnoliopsida > Poales > Poaceae > Triticum > Triticum urartu. Next base: position 590,473,121 of record NC_053024.1, on the reverse strand, counting down.
GACATACATCAAGTGTTCTCAAATCCTTAAAGACTCAATCCGATAAGATAACTTCAAAGGGAAAACTCAATCCATTACAAGAGAGTAGAGGGGGAGAAACATCATAAGATCCAACTATAATAGCAAAGCTCGCGATACATCAAGATCGTATCACCTCAAGAACACGAGAGAGAGAGAGAGATCAAACACATAGCTACTGGTACATACCCTCAGCCCCGAGGGTGAACTACTCCCTCCTCATCATGGAGAGCGCCGGGATGATGAAGATGGCCACCAGTGAGGGTTCCCCCCTCCGGTAGGGTGCCAGAACAGGTCCCGATTGGTTTTTGGTGGCTACAGAGGCTTGCGGCGGCGGAACTCCCGATCTATTCTGTTCCCCGATCGTTTTAGGGTATACGGATATATATAGGCGGAAGAAATACGTCAGGGGAGCCACGAGGGGCCCACGAGCACTACAAAAAAAATACACTTCCGTGATGATACGTGTTTGTCACAGCTGGTCGCGTTTTTTGTCATGCATGTACATCCATGACAAATTTATGACAGAATCAAGATAGTCATACATGTGCTGTCGTAGAAGTGTTCCATGACATTACCAAAATTATCATCACGGAAGTGTCCACTTCCATGACGATAAATCGCGCATCACAGAAGTGCTTTCGTTAAGGGTGACCGACACGTGGCATCCACCGTAACGGAACGCCGTTAAGCTATCGGGTCGGATTTTGAATCCGATAACCCATTAACAGCCCTGACCAATGGGAAATTTCCACGTGTAAAATTCTGATTGGCCGAAGGGAACACCTGTCAGCTCGTCCATTGGAGGAGACATGCCTATGATACATCGACACGGGGCTGGGCCCAACAGAGGCCCATATAGGTTAAATAGGCCGGCCCAGTCAAAAGCCCGTAGAACTTAATCAGGTACTAGTGGGCCAGCCCAATAACGGTCTTCTTAATAAAGGCCCATTTATGGCCCGAAGCCAGATCTGGCCTGTTAATTATTCGCCCAATATTTGGGCCCATTTGCGGCCCGAAGCCAGATCTGGCCCGTTAATTGTTCGCCGAATATTTGGGCCCAACTACAGCCCAGTGACTTTCGGCCTGTTAGAGGCCTGATGTAGACATGGGCCCATTTCAGCCTGGTGTGACTTTCGGCCTGGGAATGGCCCGTGCTGCCCATGTGCCATATATGGTCCGACGGGACATCGGGCCCACTAACGGCCCGTGCTAAAGGTGGCAACAGTTAAGCCCAATGTGACTTTGGGCCTGTTAAAGGCCTGTCGCATAATTCGGCCCGTTGATGCCTGTGCTAAGCTTCGGCCTCTTAAAGGCCCATGATATTAGTGGGCCAACTAAGGCCCAAAATATGTTTCGGCCTGGTAATGGCCCGTGAGCTAACTGGGCCCAAAACGGCCCGGTCTACATTTCGGCCTGCTGAAGGCCCGTCGACGAATAGTGAAAATTGAGGCCCAACATGCATTTTGGCCTGCTAAAGGCTCGTGGTTTCATCTTGGCCGTAACAGGCCAGTACAATATTCGGCCTGTTAATGGCCCAACGCTACCTGGGCCAAACCAAGTGCTGGGTCGACAAAAGGCCCAACTAAAATATAGGCCGGTGTAAGTTTGGGCCTGGCGCAATGTGTGAAGGTCCCAATCATTCGGGCCCAAGAAAGACGCAGGCCGGCCCAATTGTGGCCTGCTAAAAACCTGGCCCGTTAGAGTCGAATGTTTCGGTCCGGTCGACTACATCTGATTTTTTTCAGATAGCAAATGATGACAGTAACTAGTAGGAATTAAGAACAAACCTACTCTATACAATAAAGAAATTACGACATAGTAACTAAGAATAAACCTACACTATACAATAAAGGATTTAAGGTATATTACATCCACTAGGCATCGAAGTTCGCCACCAGTGATCATAAAGCGCAACGAAGAAGCAGATTACAAAAACTGGGCACCATTGCAGCGTAACAAAATAATACTGAACCGAGACCACTTCCAAGACAGTTCAAGAAAGGTTAGCCTTGCGGGGGAACTGCTGCGCAAGCTGCTGAGCAAGGCTGTGAGACCGGCCTAGCATGTCGGTCATAACTTCTAGGTGTAGCTGTTTAGCGATGAGGTTCTCATTGGTGTTCTCCGCAATCTTCCTTAGAGATAGGACTTCAAGTCGAAGTTGAGTTGCAGAATGCCTTTCTGCTAGAACTTGGGACTGAAGAAGTTGAACTGATCCAGACAACGAATTCTGTGAGCTTGTCTGACTGTTAGTCTCAAGTAACTTGAACACTGCATCAAGACAAGACTTTGGGGTTGTCTCGCTATCTTCAAGATGTTTTGCCTTCTTTGCTGCAATATATGTTGGGTTTGTCTCACAGCCTTCAGCAGACTTGTGCATGCCATCAGGCATATCACCCTGAAACAAAGCAGAGAGATGACAAGTTTTGCACGTGTATAAACAAAGATGATAACTCTTCTGTCAATTCTATCCAATTTCAAATTAGAAAATAAAGAGTAAGTTCAAAATATCAATAGCATAATTTGGCATTGTTCATAATGCGGGGAGCTTCACCACACTACTGGATTACCATGTCAACATAACAAGCATAGATGTTGGGCAAAGAAAATCATTGTATATATTTTGGATAATGTGCATGGCATGTTGTTCATATCATCAGCCACATCAGTAAGATAAAACAGGAGATGACAAGGTGCAAACGTGGGCTGCTTCACCACACACTGGATTATAGATCCACAAAAACAAGCATACATATAGGGAGTATTAAGTAATGTGCATGGTATGAATAAGGAATTTGGTTTTACAAGTAAAACTTAGAACTTACGGTTCTTACGAACATGCATTTTGGTAGAAACAGCAAACTAAACAGCAATAAACAATAGGGAGTATGAGCAAATTAAACAGCAGTTGAGGATAATGGCTTTAGAAGGACTGACTTACATTAACAGTTAACACCGACTTTATAATGCCCTTCTCCATGTCAAGGGAAGGATAACTCAAGAATTTCAGCACATAATCTTCTTCATAAGCATTGCATGTACTCTACATTTTGTAGAGAGTAATTATAGATATGATAATACTGGAAGGGATAGAGGATAATGAAGATAAGATGCAGATTGATGCTACATAATCAACTACCAATCCCTGGAAGTACAAGCATTACAGGACAAAATGTACTGACAATAGCAATGGGCTACACTTCTGCACTGGCATTGTATGTGTATTCTACTTGTTGGTAAGATTAAATATAGATCTGATCTTTTTTAGTAAATGGTGGGCGAGGGAGATAAGATGCAGAATGCTACAAAATGATCCAATCCCTCTTCCCATAATACAAGAGTGTTTTGAACACTGGTGTACTGTACAAAACGTTCTTATATTATGGGACGGAGGGAGTAGCTGTTAATGTAAGTACAGTGATAGACCATGTTCAGTCCTTACAAGAGGACTGCAGAGCTAAAACTCTTCAAAAGCATTGGGTTGATTCTAAATTTATGTAAGAGTCCATACGGATCTTATTATGTCCACCAAATGGACGATTACGAGGCTAACATGTGCAGTGATGCTACATAATCAAACAACTATGAAAGTAAGTATGGTCATACAGGGCAAGATGTACTCACGAGAGCAATGCAGTGTGCAGTATAGTTGCGAGATTTTGTGGTACCATGAGAACGAATGTTCTTCTGCTAACAGTTTTCGTACAAGTGAGACATTAAGGCAAATGCAGAAATGTAGTTCAAATTGTGATGTGATATCATAGACAGTACCTTACGCTGTAGCCGAGACCAATGTGTAACAAGATTATTCCAGTCACCATCGGATAAATGTAGCACCGGAGACTTTACAGAAATTTCGTTCAGAGGCTTGCCATCAAAGTGCGCTTGCCTCAGGTAGGAACGATACTTCATCAACGAGTGATTGAAAAGTGCAACCAACCCTTGCTCATCATCACAATCCAGTTTGCTCCTCGCCTATTTAAAAGAATGAAATCTTGTGTCTTCTGTCAGCAGAAACATATGCAGTAATGACCATGAATAACATTAGTACATTACTTATGCGTAAGTTGCGGAGGAAGACTGGAAATTGTTCTGTGTCTGCGGTATAATCTTTCCATGAAGGAAAGATGCGCACAAAGTTCCTGACAACAACATAAGCTTCGTCTTCTAAACTAGGAAGAAATGGAACAGGGGTCCTATTTGCTGCAATTGGGGCTCTCTCTGGTTCGAAAAGGGATTTGGCAACTGGATTTGGTGTACTCTGTGCTGGAATGGGGGTTTTGCGTCGTACAGCTAGTGCTATGTCAACTGGCATAATCATACTGTTTGCTGCAGTTGGGGTCTGCTGAGTTGGGGCATCAGAAATGACCAGTGTAGTAGGGCTAGAGTCTGCTAGAGTTGGGGTATTTTGTCGGTCAGGTGATATTGCAACTACACCTAATGGGCTATTTGATTTATCAGGTGCCACTACCTTTTCCAAATACTTTGCTTGTGCTCCTCCACGATCAGCAATCGCCCTCTTCCTTTTGAACGTTTGATACACAAGAACATCATTTGAATAGATAAATATGGTATGATGACAGATGGAATATGTATTGAAAATGGATAGGCAGGGCGTATTCACATACACGATGTGTAAACTAAGCTAATGGTAGTTCAACAAAGTAGAAGCAATGCAAAACATCAGTTGCAAGATATGTGCGAGCAATGTAACCTTGGAAAGTTAGAGCAAGTACCTTGATGGGTGAATAAGATAGGGCATCTTCCTCTGACTCCTCCACTAGGGAGCTACATTGACTTAGGTCCCCCTCTAGCTCAGAATCACTGTTAGGATCATATTCTGAGCATGAATCTGTAGGTGGAGAGTGTTTGCATTGCATTGCTTCCAGACTTGATTTCAGTCCCTTAATGCCAAGTTTGATAGCCATGGCATTGTTCTACTTTATTCTTTTCATGCGCGCAAGCTCATAATCATTATGATGCTGTTCAGAATCTGAGATTCATGAAAACATAAAAAGTAGTCAGATTATCTATGGAATGCATTGCGGATTCAACTCGGAGAGTGTCTCCCTATAAAACCCTGCATATGCAAAGTTCACCTCCCCAACCGTGCTGACAAGACCACACACAGAAATACAAACCCCTTATGTCTCTATAATAGGCAGGCACGCATTTCAAAACTGAGGTAGGAACATTAGAATCATATGAAATTCGTATTTGAACAAATAAACTAAGCAATTATGAGTGGCGTAATGTTTAGCTTCAAGGGTGGAGTGTTGGTAGTGCGACACAAAGCAAGTAGGCAGATTGTATTCCATGTAAAAGATCGAAACCTATGTAAAAGCTGGAAATGACACTTTCTTTCTATACAATGCAGTGTTCGTTACCCACACATGATGGAAGAGATCACATAGAGAAATACTATTCACTCATGTCTACGGTTCCAGTATTTAGAAACAGGGTGGTCCACCCTAAAAGAATATTGACAACAAATATGACAAGGCAAGTAGTGAATCAATCATTTACTTGTGAGCTTAGTAGGACAAGTATGCATAATTGTAACTGTAGTAAGAGACCGTCCAAAATCTGAATGAAGAAGTTTGTCTAGCACTCATTGTTTGCGGCTAATCGACGTGAATAATTGGATATTATATCGAATGAGTAAGAAATACAAGTAAAATTGTCATCAAACCTGGCTTGCAGTAGTAATCTGGGTCAATGTCACTACGACCAACAACCCAAAATGACTAGTTTCTATTCCGAGGGCCGGAATTTTGAAAACCCTATGAACTTTAGAGGTACTAAAGATTACCGAAATACATCTGAACCATTAAGTGTAGGTAGCACTGAGCACACAACAAACCCTAACGACAGTCCTGCCTAATGAGTAATGAATCAATTAGAAAATGGGTGATGAGGAGTGGCTGCTGAGTGTTGAGGACGTATCTCAGGATAAATCGGGTTGGCTTGGTGGGTGCTGCACGCCTGAGCCCTGAATGGACTGGGAAGGTAGGCACGGCGGCGCGCCCGGGCAGCGGTGACGCTGTTGGGCGAGCAGCTCCTGGCCTCCTGTTAGTCCGGCGTCTCCTCCTAGAGTCATGTCGTCCGGGGACAGCAAGTCACCGGCGAGGCAGGCGGCGAGTAGTGATCGGAAGCACGCAGCAGAACAGAGGGGAATCGGGGCCTAGGACGACCCAAAATCCCAGGGTGGGCCGGCCCACCGTGGGCACTCTGTAGAGATACACACCCGAGCGGCGAACATGCATTTTCAAAACTAATTTAGGAACATTTAGCTTACCAATTAAAAAACTCTGTTTTAATAATATCAGATTCGTATTTGAACAACTAAGCTTGTTTAGCTTGATGGGTGGAGCAGTGTTATTATGACACGAAGCACGTATTCTGATCGTATAGTGATCATAAAAGGGGGAAACTCTAAGCATATTTTTTTAGCAAAAGAGGGTTTCCCCTCTGATTTCTATTAAAGAAACCACCACGGAACCAACATGATCAATTAAACCCTAAGCATGATCAATTAAACCGTATTATGGCCGTGCCATGGCAGATTTGAAGCTGCAAACCGGAGAAACGATATTTAGCATCCATTGTTTGCTTCGAACTAAGAACTAAATTAATTAAATTCTAAGAGCTGAAAAGAAAGTAGAGTAACCATTCTAAAAAAAGTAGAGTAACCAAGTTAAGATCTATTTTCTGGTTGAGATCAAAAAGTTGAGGAGATATGAAGTACCACCTCTCTTGCGGCCCCGTGTAGGCATCGGGGGTGCGATTGCTGTTGGTGGCTTGAAGCAGATCTGCGACGATAGACAGGTGCATCGGGGGATATGTCCCGTTGCGGTGGAAGAGAAGGTCGCGTGAGCGGCCCCAGCAAAGAGGACGACGGCGCGAGAGGACGGGATGCAAGGCTATTGGTCCGTCGCCGTGGATGAGAAACGTCCATCTCTAGCAGTGGACGACGCAGTCTTGGTAGGCGCTCCGGCATGGTGGAGGACGGTGGTGATGGATGTGGTGGAGGACGGCGGCGATGGATGGGGTGGCGAGCGGAGGCTGGTGTGGGGATGGGGTGTTCTAGCGCGGACGGTGTATGAATGGGAAAATGGAGGGAGAGGTACGGGGAACCATGTTTTTGGGACGCGCCTGTCTGAAATATGGGAAAGTTACGAACTTAGCCCCCGTTTAAAATTTGGACGTCTTGTCGGTTGGGGATAGGACGGTAATCTCGCATCTCGCCAATATTTGCCTAGAGCGATTTCAGGCGAGGAGAGGGTGGTTAGCGCCCATGGTTGGCGCCCACGGTGTATGAACGGGGCTGATAGGTAGGGCGGTTGTGTCACGTCTGAGTGAAGTTACAAACCTGCCCCTATTGAAAATATTTGCCTACATCAATTTCGGCTGAGTCGAGTTTGTTTTGCCACCCACCGTGTATGAATGGGGAATGGAGGGAGAAATAGAGGTCTTTTGGACGAGCTTGAATCAAATGAGTTTTGCCACCCATGTTTGATGCCCACCGTGTCGGAATGGGCTCAGAGGCGGTCGTGTCACGTCTAATTGAAGTTACTAACCTACCCTTATTTAGAGCAGTGGAAATAGGGCCGATGGATTGTCCGTGTAATGGGTAGATAGTAATTTCCATCTCCCAAACACTTGGCTTCGGGCAGCCGACGTGGGAGTGGACATTTTGCTGCTTCTTTCGAATTTTGGGACAATAAGCATCCACTTTTACCCTGGCAACTAAATTAGAATCCATTTTGTATTCCTATATGAATCTTTATAAATCATTCTATGTGTTTTTATATATCTTCAAAAGGACGACAAAGATGTATTCCACTGTCATATATGAATATGGTTTACAAATGCCGATACTCAAATTCAGAAACTAGAATCCAGTTTAAGGTGAATTCGAATATTTGGAACACTTCATGTCCAACTCAAATGTCACACGCAGCATAATGTGTACTCCCATTTAGATATGTACACAAGCGATGTATCAAGATTCAAATACCGAGTCAATCAACCAAGAATGTACAGAACTAACAGACATATAAACACTTATAGAGTATATGGATCAATAATATCAACTAACATACATAAGCCAGGCCGCTGTACTTTTTTTGGCTACAACAGCATCCTTTTTTTAGCCAGCATCTTGGCCCTTTCCAATGCGTGCCACTTATGGTCCATCTATACTACTACTATTGCTGAATGCACATTCAGCCCGATTGGCATATTTGTAGGTCTGGCACAGCAATCCAAATGAAATGTCTCCGAGTCTTATCAATTAATATAGACTTGTGCTCAAATAAAATTACAAACCAAAAGACAAAAAAACAATTATTACATGATCTCTAAAACAAATGGTTTGGTTGATTACATGAACAGACAACACAAAGGTTATTCAACTATGGAAAGAACATTTCACCTATGATTTACCAAGTAGGAATTTAATTTCCTTTTTTCCTTCAAGACCTTAACAATCTGGTCAGTCTCAGCTTGCTTCATTTTGAAATCCACCAAATATTTAATGGTTGTCTTGAGTACTGCTTGTGATTGTGCTGTTTGCTTCCTCAACATGTCAACTTCATCTCTAAGTGCAGAAGCAGAATCTCTTTCTACCACTAGTTTAGCCTCTAGAGCATCAGTAGTTGGCAATTCATAATGCACGATTGGGCTGGTGCCACTGCTGTGGGATCATGCAACGTCCATGGGGACCTCGCTCTTTGATCTTGGGCTAACCTGTTTTGCCATTAAAGTTACGATTGGATTCAGAAAAGTTGAAGTTAGCAAAACATCTCAACTGGGAGTTATAACAGCAAACCAGTTAAACAAATAAGGAATTAAAGAGTTTCAATTGGATGCTGAAAAGTAGTTATTAACATCATTGTAACCCGCTGTTGCAGCAGCAAAGCAGTTAAACAAACAAGTAGATATTTAAGTTAAGGCAAACAGGTAATTCTTAACAGTAAGTATCAAACACATAGATAGGCGCAGTCTACAATATGATTAACATGCTGTGCCATTATGTAATGAGTAGCAAACTAAATTAAGCCAAGCAACGTAATTGAACAATTTTGCAATAAGTGGCTAACTAAAATTCCGAGAAGCAGGTAACTAAACTTACGCTAGTTCTTTATACAGGCACACTGCAACTTCTTTTTCGCTTACAAGGTTGTACGAAGGAGTCCATGGCATCAATTGCTTGGATATGCAGTCCCAATACTTCTTTCTTCCACACTTCATGGGTAAGTCGAATGGTTAATCTGGTAAGATGGTGCATCCTTGATATGTTATATGAGGACGTGTAGTCATACTAGTTGTAGCCAAACACATCACACTGGCTTTTACTGTATATTTCATGCGATTACTTTTGACATATCGAGATCTAAGCAGTCTACAATAGGATGAAAAGACTGGCATCCTTCACATTATTGGCGAACTCAGTTCATAGAAACAAGCAATTCAACCATTCTGTGGGTAAATCAAAAGCGCCACTGGAATATTTTTCAGTATCCAATCATACACGCAAAAAGGGGCGACGCCACCATAGGGGCTGGTATGGGCGGCCGCCTCAGGTGGCTGGAAAGTGTGCACCTAGTTTGAGTCGTCCAGGTTGGCTCATGCTAGTTTTGTTCGTCCCAACGCACGAGCAGGCAATGTAAAAAATGAAGAAAAATGTTTCAATTTGGATGGGCCAATAACATAAGTGCAAGGCAGGCCCTATAGCAGGCTCGCGGCCCAAACGAGCGCCTCCCATATCGATCGATAGCAGGAAAAATCCCAATTAATTCGCTCCAGCCTCCAGTCTGGTTCGCTCCTAACCTAGCTGCCGTTGGACAGACCGACACAGCACTTCCTCATGCCCTCATTGGAGGGCGGTCGCCGGGCTTGAAGCGAACGGAAGGACAAGAAGATGAAGATCCAACCCTGGGTGTAGCCTGCGTGGGAGGCAGCAGCGGCAGCATGGGCATGGCATCGAGCTTGCGCAAACGGACAGTCGCAGCTTGTAAGAGTAGCATGCGCAACGAGCAGGTACATCACATCCCTGATTATATCTAATTCAACTCTTCAATTTCTGTCCAATAGTTAAACCTGACGGTGTTGTAAAACTGCTTGTATGTAGGGAATCTATGAGAAAATTAAACCAATTTCTACTTATTTTATAACTCCCCCAATCAATACTGAACTGACTGAATCTGATGTATCTAATCAAGTTTCCGGTGCAAACATACAAGCTCATGTTGTTCTTGAGCCTGAAGTGTCTAATGAACAGACTGCTACTGAAGGATTTGATGCAAACATTTTACATGCTCCTGGTGATGAACATATAGTGTCTAATGAGGGATCTAATGCAAGCATTTTGCAAGCTCATTGAAGGATTTAGTGTCTAATGACGATCTACTATGTTGAGAGAGACAGAGATTTGCAGGCATTGATGACAAGCAAATTATAGTGCATTTTCATAGCTTGAGGAAATGTCGAGGCCATCTACCAGAAAGTCCCTGTATCATGACAACATAGCATAAATACTTTTCTAATCTGTTGTTTGGAACTATTGGCATACTTGTGCAGGATAGATATATTGATATGCAGTTTGCGCACTGGTTATACGTGCAATTACACTTTGATATTTTCAGCCAGAGAACGAATAATTCAAGTAGGTACAGACCATGTTTGTAGTCCTTGTACACCATGTTGCATTTTGTATTTTTTGGTGCTTGCATCATTTAGTGTTTATAATCTGAACTACTTTGGATCATTAGCTGGTTTTCAAAGTGCATGTAGCTTCACATTTCTCAAGTTATGTTGATTTCCGGAGTGCAAGTGCCTTCGTATTTTTTAAGTTAAATGTTCGCCCCTGGTAACTTGAATTCGTGGATCAGCCACTGCACACAAATCATACACGAATGCCAGTACGAATTAAATGAAATGCAGGGACTTACGCTAGCTTGTTATACAAGCTCACTGTAGCTCTACTTACGCTTGGGATGTTCCATGTACAAGTCCATGTTACCACTTGCTTGGATGTGCAGGCCTTGTGCTCCTTGCATCCCCCTCTGCATTTTTGACATGGTGAATGGTTGATCAAATAAGAGGAATCGACCTTGATGTTGTACCGAAGGACAGATACTTACAAGGTTATACAGGTGTGCAGGATGTGTACCAGATCCCGTAGCGCCGTCATGCTTCGCTAAAAAATGGATTTGCTTGTTTCAGATGATATCTCCAGAAGAAGTAAGAGTTAAAGTCAGAGTTGCATAGGCATGTAAGCTAAGAGAGCAGTGAAAAGATATCCAAACATCGTCGGAACAGTGCATAAGGGAGTGATGTGTGGATACCTTTCGGGCCGGCATTTGGGCATGCTTGCCTAGCTAGAGTGCGGGTCACTTCAGAGCCGTTGAGGGTGATGTGCTGGCGTTGAATGGCCGCGCACGATGCAGATCTTGAGTGGCAGCGGAGCGCTACGATGCGGTGGACGAGACCGTTGGTGAAGCCCCAACGGCCTCGGGGGGCGGAGGTGCGACGATGTGCTCGGTGAAGTAGCCCCGGTGAGCTGGGAGACGGCGTCGGTGAAGCGCACCTGATGCGGTGGAACTCGGTGTCTGCGAGGCATGTCTGTTGCAGCGGCCGACGTTGTCGGTGGACCACCCGGTGCGGTGGACGAGGGCGTAGATGAGGTAGCTCCGGTGCGGTGGTGAAGCGCGACCGTCGTCTTCGTCGTCGTCCGGCACAGAGGTGGGTAACGGTGGGGAAAGAGACGAGACGAGGGGTGATTCGAGGGTTGGCGGTGAATTAGGGATTTGAGCAATCTGGGCGCGGAAGGGGACGGTGGAGAAGAGAGATTTTGCAGGGCTGGAATTGGGGCCGCCAGATATTTCAATCCGAAACGTGGAAGCGCGAACTTATATTGTCGTCGTCCTTTTTTTGGGGGGAGGGGAGGGAGTGGGTGGCTGGGTGCTACGCGTCCATCCGACACACGCGACCACCCCGACAGGACTATGCTTCGGTGCCTTAAGGCACCTGCCTTTGTGTCCATGACATGTGGGCCCAACAGGTGGCTGGCCCACATGTCAGTGACCCAAAGGTAGTTGCCTTTAAGACACCGAAGCAGCATCCACCCCGACACGACCCTGGTCTGCCTGGTGCGCCTACATTTGAGAATGCAAACGAATCTTCTTTCATTTGCAAACGAATCTGTATGTATTACCATGCCCGTGTTTTCCTTACAATAATTAGTCATTCGAAACGAGATACTCCATCCGTTCACTTTTGTAAGTCGTTTCAGACAACTTAAAATGAACTGTTTTGCACATTGTCTGAAATGTCTTCAAGGTCTTATAAAAGTGAATAGAGGGAGTACTATAAATTAATTAATGAGGAGTTATTTGAAAAAAAAAATTCGAAATGGTACCCACGCTAGCGTGGATTAGAGTGTGTGTCACATAATTAGTTATTTGAATTAGAGTGTGTGTCACGTAGTTAGTTATTTGAATTAGAGTGTGTGTCACGTAGCGATCTCCAATTCTAACGTGGATTTCGCATTTCACTCTACCCACGCTACTTTTTTAATACAAATTCATATGTATATGATGAACACCATGGTAGTGAGAAAACTTTTGGATGGATTCAAACATATGACCTACAAAATAGCACAACAAACTGAGTCAATGTCAACTTTTCAAAACTTAGTATGGCACGGATTCAAAATAAGTACCCGTATGCCTGGTCCTAGGTTCAAATCTCACAATGTACACCGAATTGAAGCATCGATATTAAGTCTCGTACTATGTACACTCAAATGTTGTTTTTAGCCCCCCCCGCACAAACGCTACATACTTCCTGTATCGGTCAATCTTCCTCTCCTAACCACCTTAGGAAGCTATCGGTCTCCAACACACATTCATTCTTTCTCTCCATGTTTCGATCTCTAAGTCTCTCAACTACACAACCCCCTTTTCCACTCTGTTACCAAATGTATTTACCTCACACACCCTCCATTGCACCCCATGCCGAGCTCTCTCTCTCCCCCCTCTCCCTCTCACCCTCTCGCGCTAAATACATGCATTGCCTATCTAGCCCCCCAACCTCTCGTGCGCACGCACGCATGTTGTATATCTAGGTCACTCCCTCGAGACTGTCTCACTCTTTCTTCCGCACGGCGGGCCACACTCGCTCAATCTCGCTCTCTTTATCTGAGTCTCGTTTAACCTCATTTTCTTTCACACACAAATGATATATCTCCCTGTTCGGGCCTCGATCGACACACTCTATACTCTCTCACGCAGATTGTCTATCTAGGTCAGTCCATCCAAGCTGCCGCCACTCTTTCGACCTCATGGTGGGCCACGCTCACTCAATCTCTCTCTCTCTCTCTCTCTCTCTCTCTCTTCGTATGTCTTGATTGACCTCGCTCTTTCTCGAACAAAAATGATATATCACCATGTTTGAGCCCAATTCGACCTATTCACATTGTATACTCTCTCACGCACATCGTCTATCTAGGTCACTCTCTACAACCTGTCTCACTCTTTCGATCGCACGGCGACCCTATGTGATCAGTTGACCTTGCTTCCTCCCATGCACAAAATATATCTACACGTCTGTGACTGGATCATCTCTCAAGCTCTATCTTACAGCCCTCACCCTTCCCAAAAGCTCAATCGGACAATATCTCTCCAGAGCATATATATTTGTTCAATGAATGTCGGACCACACTCACTTTGTCTCTCTATCTATATGTCTCTCGATTGACCTCGCTTTCTCACACCGTATCTTCCACGCGTTGAAGCTACTACCTCTCCATCCCTCGCAAAGCCGGAGCTATTTACATTGTGAGGGGCACTCCAACCTTGGATTAATTTGTGTAGGCATTTATTCCGGTCGGTTTAGATTATATTTTCGTAGCATTCGGCCCACAACTACTCCAAACACCGTTCCAACCCACACAACTCCCCTAGTTGATTTCCCTCTGGCTCGGTCATCGCTCTCTCGCACGTCCTTTCTCGCCTTCAATGTTGCACCATGGTATTATTGAAAAAACTATGTTGTTCTCTTTAATTATTATAAATAAGCTACAAAACTACACACCGATAGTCCACTTGGAATGGAACAAATTTCGACCCACAAATTAAAGTGCTACAAACTACACACCGAGGGGCCCACATGGCATGAAACAAATTTGGATCCATATACAAATTAAAAAATAAAGGGCGAGGATCGAACATGCGACCAGGCCTTCAAGCCGCACGTCAATAGGCAACATACGTAGAATAGCAATGTTTGTTGTACCCCCTTTGTTCACATAATGTTTTTATATTACCATAGCCTAATTAATGGATAACATGTAATATTATTTTTAGTACTATTCGCCTTCACTTACTGGTGGGTTCCATGTGTGCTCTCTCTCTCCTCCCCTTCTGCGTTTAGATGCACGGGCAAACAGGAAGAACTCGCGGGCGATGTTGCCGTTGACCATATCTGGACGCGTTCACAAGTCACGGCACCAGTTTCATGTACTAGCGACACTAGTCAGTGTGTACGTGCAATGCACGTTAATTTGGAGGTATATTAAGTGCATGCAGATATTAACTACTAGGACATTATTTGCGTGTTGTCATGTGATTAGCACTATTTTTGGCATGAAATTAACTGCACACTAAACGTGTTGAGCGCTCGACATTGAGGAAGTCTAGGTCGTTGGATGACAAGGAATACATGTGGCTAGATGACGTTTTATATTTAATTTGATACAACTCTAGTAGAACATTCAATCAATCAAACCATACATTTCGTTCAGTCTGGCTCCGACTTTAAATTATACGACGATCGATATAAAATAAACAGAAATGATAAACGTTCGAATTTTAAGCATGGCAATCCGAACGTTTTTCATGGCAAATTTAGATTATGCGGCGGCGGCGGGGGCGTCTCGCGGTGGGAAGCGGCTCCTCTGCCGTGCTCTGTGTGTCGTCGGGCCACTGACCGACGGCGACGGCGGCGTCTTGCATCGTTGTTGGCGTACTCCTAGACGTTGGCCTAGCTTCAAGGAAGGCCAAAATGTTCTGGACTTTGGAGCAAGTCAACTGGCGGGAGGAGGCGACTGGCGTTGGTGCAAGGAAGCGGTCGACGACGGCCATCCATGCTGCTGAGGGGGGCACTGGCACCCGCGCGGGGACAGGTGCTGTCAACGGCGCGGCGAAGACATTCGTGTGCACGGGCACCGGCATGGGCGCGCACGTCAGTGCACGCGCAGGCGCATCCGCTAGCAGGTGCACGGGCACCGGCACAGGCGTGCGCATCAGTGCACGTGCAAGCGCATGCGCTGGCAGGTGCACGGGCGTGTGAAAGTCGGCGGGGACCTCGTGGAACCCCGTGGGATCAAGCTCGGCGACAATGTGCGGCTCTCATCCCATCAATGCCACGGGGATGGGCGCTGGCGCAATCGGGAGCCGGAATGGGAGCGGGGACAGGCGCGGCGTCTTCCTGCAAGGCCAGTTCAAGCTCGTCCCAAAGCGCCTTATGCTCTTGAGACTCCTGCTGGGTGTCTTCCTCAGGAAACTAGAACACTAAGGGCAGACCATCGTGATGCGGCATGGCGTACGTTTAGGTCAGGCTAGTTGTAGGTAGACAACAGGAGAATCGGAGAGGAAGAGAGAGGATTGTAGCGATATCGGGTAGTGCGGGGTTGATTTTAAACTGCGGCGCCGGCGACATTAAAAGTGGGAGCAGTTGGGAAGACGGTGGGCGACGGAGCCTGGTCAAAGGGCTCGCCTCCCGGTGAGCCTGCATAGCGGTCTACTTGCACGCCTCCCTGACAGCCGGCGCAGCGGTCTGCTCGCACGCCTCCCGTCGACTCACACGCTTGCTCGGACGACACCTGCCGATGAGAAGCGGGGACTCGTGGCGGCACGTAAACGCCCACGGTTTCAATAGTGAAATTGTTCACCTTAACGTGACAGGTCTTTGTTCCAAAATACCTTGGCTCTTCATTTGTGCAACTTGTCATAGCAGCTTGTCTCAAATTGAAGAAAAAACTTACGAAGTAATATTTGTGCCATATCACGTGACCATGCTTAGTTTCAAAAATTTATGCTCACTTTTGGATTTTTTGAAATTTAAGATCCAGGATTCGAAACAATATCATAACCTGCATCATGCAATAAATTTTCAAGCCGTACATCTGTCCTGTTGTATTTCTTAAGAAAGGATTTGGTCAAACATTTTTCTTAGTTAGACTTCAGACAAGTTATATATGCAGAGTAAAAGGATAATCCCTCCGTACTAGTGCATTGCCTGATATATTAACTCAAGTACTAGGCACGAACAAATGGGCTCAATTCTGTGCTCATCCTGGTGTAGTAGTAGTACTAGGCAATGCAGTTGACGGGTGACCTTGACGAGCGGCGACCGAGGGAATTGAACCGTGCTCGGCACGGTAGGTAACGTTGTCTAGTTACTAAAGCATCCCTCCGTTGTTCATCGGTAGTCATTATGGACCGGGGACATGAGGGGAATTTCCTAGGGCTGGAATTCTGGCCGCCAGATATTTCGACTTGAAACGCTGAGGCTCGACTGGTTGGGATTGCCTAATGTGCGTACCACACACGCCACCAAAGGACACGAGCCCGTTTTTTAGGATCAACACGAGCCAAGGTCTGGCTGGTACGCTGTTGGGTCCTCCCATTCGAGAATACGAAAGGAACCTTTTAAATTGCCAAACAAATCTATGTGTATTACAATACCCGTATTTTCCTTGCAAATACTAATCTCAACGTGGTAATTGATTTATGACGAATTGTTGAATTAGAGTGAGTTTGTGATATAGTGATCTCAACGTGGATTTCACATTTCATGGTATCCCTAGTAAGTTTTCCAATGCAAATTCAAATTTAAAAGATGAACAATATGGAGGTGAGAAAACTTTGTATGTATCAAGCATATGACCACACGCACACACAAAGAGACACACACGCACGAACACAGCAACAATCCAATAAGTATAGTGCATCTATTTTTCCAAACCATGCATGTATGACACGAATTCAAAAATACTCCTTCTATTCCTAAATATTAGTCTTTTAGAGAGTTCAACAAGTGACTACATATGGAGCAAAATGAGTGAATCTAGACTCTAAAATATGTCTATATACATCCGTATGTGCCAGTCCATTTGAAGCCTCTAAAAAGACTAATATTTAGGAACGAAGGGAGTAAAATGTAAGACATCCATGGTCCTCAGTTCAATATTTAAAATGAACATGAAACTGAAACATGAATATTAAGTCTAGTACTACAGTACATGCAAATGTTGAGTTTAGGCGGAGCTATGATTGTCGGGGGTCAACCCCTCGACCTTAGATAAAATTGTGGAGCTCTGTTTAGGGTTGTTTAGATTATATTTGTCCCCACCCTCCCAACCACCGATTGGTTCTGCACCCCCACCCCTCCTCCCCGGGAGAATATCACGTGCCCCCATACCTTAGATGCTATATGCCGATACGAGTTGCTTGGAGCTTGTAGATCCGAGATATAGCAGCTCACATGATGTGTCTTAATATTTTTGCAGGAAACCTTGATGAGTTTGAGAATTGCACACAATTTGTACAAAAACTACTTAGATGCCCTTTGATCCCATATCCAACGACCTCGAAGCTCGTATCACCGTAGCATCTAAGATGAAGGAGGACATCATATTCTCCTGTATGTAAGAATATCATGTGCTACCACACTTTAGATGCTTTAGTGATACAAGCTCTTCAGAGGCGTTGGATTTGTGACCCAACACCTCCTCGGTGGTTCGAATGGTTTTTTGCAGAAAAGCCCCAAAAGAGTTCAGCCACCGCTTACAAGCACAAAGACTGCTCAGATGCCATTGGATCTCAGATCAAACGACCTCCAAGCTCGTATCACCGTAGCATCCAAGCTGCGATAGCACCTTATGTATTCTCGCACGGGAGAGTATGAGGTGCTCCCGCACCGTAGATTCTATGGTGATACGAGTTCACTGATATCTAACGGCCCACGGTAGGAGGTTTGAATGTTTTTGCAATATACGGCTGATAGAGTTTGGGAAATGCGCAGAAAGTACAAGTACTACACATGTGCCATCTGATCACTGATCATACGACCTAGATGCTCATATCACCGTAGCGGGTAATTAAGCTACGGGGAGCACCTAATATGAGCACCGGGGAGCTGTTGGATCGAAGATGCAGCGGCACACACGAGACCTGAATGTTTTATTTGCAAAAAAGCTTTGGAGAGTTTGGAAATTGCGCATAATTACAAAGACTACTCCCAAGCCATTGGATCTCACTTCCAACGGTGTAAAAACTCGTATCACCATAGTATCTAAGCTGCGGGGTGGATGTGATATTCTATGCCACTGTCATTTTTGTTCGTAAACTTGCAAAATACGTGTAACTCGTGCTATTACTTGTCTAACCGCGCAAAGTGTTTGTTCAAAAAAACCATCCTACATTGAAATATCGGAACAACACACGGGGGTCCCACTTGTCATTAATCAAATTTGGACCTAAAACTAACAAATCTGAAAGACGAGATTCGAACTGGCAACCTGGACTACAAAGCGTAAGTCGATAGCCTGAAAAAACGAACGGTTGTTGGCTTTGTCCCATAACTTGATTTTATACAGTACTTGCGTTGAGTAGAGTAGAGGGAGTGCCTCGTCAACACGTGCATGACCATTGTCTCACTTACTTGTGGGTCCTAGGTCTGCGATCTCAATCTCTCTTCTCTCCATCGTCTAACCTTTGCACGGGCACACACAAAGAGCGGCGCTAGCTTGCCGTGGTGTTATTACAACTAAAAAAAAAGCTTGGAAAATAGAAGAATCACCTAGAATAAGAGACGTTGTGGCTGGTCGAGACGGAGCTAACCACATCTATCCTTGGTGCCACGTTTGCATGATGAAGCTGTGTGGCTAGTGGGGTGTTTTTGACCGACTGGCTGGGTCCCGAGGTCAAACCATAGGTACTACGTCTGATACAGTATATTTTTACACGCACATTTTTTCTCCGTGCCGAGACGTGGCACACCCTACCGCGCGGTTTCGGGGTCCTCCCGGGTGGTGCACGCATATATTCTTCCTGACGTGGGACGCCCTACCGCGCGTTTTCTGGGTCCTCCTGGGTCGTAGCGCCGAAGCAAGTAAATGAGTCGTCAAATCACGAAAGACCACCTTTCCCGCCGAGTACATCAGTGAAGCACGGTGGCTAGCTAGTTGGGCTAGTTCGACCGATTAGCTAGGCCGCCGCCACATTTGTTTTTCACCCTTTTTTTATCTACTTGCCGGCAGGTAAATATAAATATCCACCGCAGTGTTGCTCTGGTGTTTGGGTGCGGCAGGATTTTTAATTTTTTGATTGACAGGAGCAGGCGCGACAGGAGTTTTAATTTTTTGATTGACGAGAGCAGGTGCAGCAGCAATTAGTCACGATGACTCCGCCTGTAAAAACCCACTTCTCCCTGATGTGAGAAGTCGTCGACTGGTGTTTTACCGTGGTGAAAACCAAACGATTCCCCGCTCCCTCCGCCTTCCCATAGATTGCATTGCCTTTCAGCCGTTTTGCCCCCTTTGCTTCCTCTCCACATTGCTTCTACCTGGTGCCATGTGATACGTCTCCAACGTATCTATAATTTTTGATTGCTCCATGCTATATTATCTACTGTTTTGGACTATATTGGGCTTTATTTTCCACTTTTATATTATTTTTGGGACTAACCTATTAACCGGAGGCCCAGCCCAGAATTGCTGTTTTTTGCCTATTTCAGTGTTTCGAAGAAACGAAATATCAAACGGAGTCCAAACGGAATGAAATCTTCGGGAACGTGATTTTCTCACCGAACGTGATCCAGGAGACTTGGACCCTACTCCAAGGGAGCCAAGAGGCGGCCACGAGGGTGGGGGCGCCCCCCTAGGGCGCGCCCCCTGCCTCGTGGGCCCCTCGAAGCTCCACCGACGTACTCCTTCCTCCTATATATACCTACGTACCCCCAAACAATCAGAGACGGAGTCAAAAACCTAATTCCACCGCCACAACTTTCTGTATCCATGAGATCCCATCTTGGGGCCTGTTCCGGAGCTCCGCCGGAGAGGGCCGTCATCACGGAGGGCTTCTACATCATCATAGCCCCTCCGATGAAGTGTGAGTAGTTTACCTCAGACCTTCGGGTCCATAGTTTAGTAGCTAGATGGCTTCTTCTCTCTTTTTGGATCTCAATACAATGTTCTCCCCCTCTCTCGTGGAGATCTATTCGATGTAATCTTCTTTTTGCGGTGTGTCTGTTGATATCGATGAATTGTGGGTTTATGATCAAGTCTATCTATGAATAATATTTGAATCTTCTCTGAATTCTTTTATGTATGACTGGTTATCTTTGCAAGTCTCTTTGAATTATCAGTTTGGATTGGCCTACTAGCACTACTAGGGAAAAGGCTAGCAGCAGCGCGGGTTTTAGGCCTATCAGCAGCGCGGGTGCCCGCGCTACCAATAAGGTGCTACAGCTAACTCTTAGTAGTAGCGCTGCCTGTACCCGCGCAACCACTATTGACTATAGCAGCAGCGCTTTTCAGGAACGCGCTGCTATTATTTAGCTGTAGCAATTTCCCGGTCCCGCGCTACTGTTATATCTTTCACCATTTCCCCATTCCAGCTTCGATAAACTGCAATTTCCAGATACTAGGTACTACTAGATATCAGTTTCATAAAGCATTATAGGTACTAGGTAGTACTCCCTCGGTTCAAAATTACTCGTCGTGGTTTTAGTTCAAATTTGAACTCAAACCACGACGAATAATTTGGAACCAAGGGAGTACTAGATAACAATTTCATATATACTCAACATGCATCCTCAAGCAGTACAAGGTGACATCGACGACAATCATCATATGTAGTTCTACATGATATCGACGACGATCATCATATGTAGTTCTAGATGATATAGCCACACACACATATGTAGTTCTAGATGATATCGACGACGATCATCATCCTCAAGCCTGGGCGGTGGGTGTTCCTGATAGTAATTAGGATGGCCTGTCCAACACGAAGATTCTTGCCAACGAGGAATCTCTTCCACCCAACCGAGTTCAAGTGTGTGCGACCATCTGTGTCCATGCGGTAAGTACATATGGTGACGGAGCCCCTTGCGGTAAGGCGTAGTCCAACCGAGCCTTCTTCATCAGGCTCGATACCACAACTCACAGATAGGTTCTTTGGCGATCTCTGAATAAGAAAAACATATCAATTAATAAATAGCCTCACACATACTCTTGCAAATATATTTCTATTAAGTCTAGATTTCTACACTATCAAAAGACTCAGTACTACGCATTTGTACTAATTAATCATGAATTCTACTAATAAGTATATATGGATTATCTACACTATTAATAGTTCCTTGGATTCTACACTAATAAGCATGTGATCAGACTCTACACTAAATTAAAGTATATCATCGACTAGATTCCACAAAGCATATCATTGGATTCTACACTAAGCATATCATCGGATTCACTAAGCATATAATCGGATAATTTGCATTTGTAAGTATAACAATAAAGCATATATATCATCAAATTACTACGTGCAGTACGTATAACATACCATTTCATTCCGATCGACCATGGTACTTGTCAGGCGGGTCACGAATGGCACCCCGACAAAGTCATCACGTGGCGGAATTATGTCCCATAGGTTGCACACCTCCTCCTCGCTCAGCCTCATTCTTTGAGCTGTGATGGCTTCATGAAGTGGGTTCTCATCATCTTCATTGAGTGGGTCCTCATTATCTTCATCATCTTCGTCATCTTCATCATCTTCCACCAGGTTGATACAAATGACAACCAGCTTGGGTCTTTCTGCTCTGAAGGAGAATCTGATCAACTCACCACTAGTAAGACGCATGCGAGCGAGGAAATGGGCCCATCCATCTCCTCCAATCCGCGACATATTGCGTCCTTTCTCGACCTCCATAGTGTACGGCCCCCCAGGAGCCTCAAATGTCACAGTGTCTCCTGTCAGCTTGTTGAATTTCAACCTCACATTGCATGGGATGATCTGTGTAAGAAAATGCAAAATGACATAATGCAGTAATGCCAACACTAAAAATAAAATAGTTGTTACATCTCATCTAATTTCTTACCACCGCATGACGAAAACTCGGATGGAAGTAGATGCCGAACAGCTTGCCAGTTGCAAGGCTGCTGGCGCACCTTGACTTGCACAGTCGACATAGTGGTGCTGGTGGTGGCGCCATTTTCCTAAAGCAATATGAGCAAAGGATTAACGTTTCACTTCACAGGAAACAAGTGGCAAATTTAACTAAATTGGCACCTACATTTTGCCAAAAAATAACTTATTACAAAAAAAATAAATCGAGCATACTAAATCCACTAGCATACTAAATCCACTAGCATACTAAATCCACTAGCATACTAAATCAACTAAATCAAAATGTTCTAAATCAACTAGCCTACTAAATCAACTAAATCAACTAGCCTACTAAATAAACTAAATCAAAATGTTCTAAATCAACTAAATCAACTAGCCTACTAAATCAACTGAATCATATCAACTAAATCAAAATGTTACATATGAAAGCCTACTAAATCAAAATGTATCAGGGAGGAGGGACAAGGAGGGGTGACTCGAGGAGGGAGAAGATAGTAGGACGGAGGAGGAAGGCGGAGCGAGGAGGTGCCGGCCGGCGGCGAGTGGAGGGAGGATGGATCGAGGAGGAAGGCGGAGCAAGGAGGGGGCGGCCAATGGAGAGGAGGACGGAGGAGGAGGCCGGTACCGAGTCCAGCGAGGAGGATGAGGCGACAACGGCGCAGATCGGGGGAGGGGCGACGGGGGAGGACCGGCGGCGCGGGGGGTGAGGAGGAGACCGTGAGTGTGTGTGAGTGTGATCTGTGGATGAGGCTAGTGAGTGGGGGGAGATGGAATGGCATAGCAGTAGCGCGCTACAAGTAAACGAGCTACTGCTAAACGACCTATCAGCAGCGCCTTTCGGCCTGAACGCGCTACTGCTATGTGTCAGTATGTAAAAATAGACATAGACATAAAAAATACATTGATCATCAATGGTCTTTTTGTGTACAATCTGATTTGTCAATAGGAATCCTCGCCGGTTGGTTTAAGAACTGGCGAGGACTCCTATTGCGGCCACAGATCCTACACATAGAGTTCAATGAAGACCAAGTGCTTGTGAAAGTTGTAGAAAAAACATATTTAAGGTGGGTAAAACACTCTTCACGGAGCGAGGTGGGACTAAATTTTTGTAGTTAATTTAGCAGTAGCGATTATTGCCTGAATGCGCTACTGCTACGTTACGTAGCAGTAGCGCTGTTTATTTTAACGCGCTGCTGCTATAACTGGCCTCGCGACGGCGCCGTGGGAATTTTAGCAGTAGCGCTTCTTGTAGTGCACGCGCTACTGATAAACTTGTTTCAGCAGCGAGTTTCTACGGCCCGCGCTGCTGCTACTTAGCAGCAGCGCCTGATTTTAAAGCGCGCTGCTGGTACGATTCTGTATATAGGCTTTTCCCTAGTAGTGTAGATTGGTTTTTCTTGCCATGGGAGAAGTGCTTAGCTTTGGGTTCGATCTTGCGGTGTCCTTTCCCAGTGATAGAAGGGGCAGCAAGGCACGTATTGTATCGTTTCCATCGAGGATAACAAGATGGGGTTTATTTCATATTGCATGAATTTATCTCTCTACATCATGTCATCTTGCTTAAGGCGTTACTCTGTTTTTAACTTAATACTCTAGATGCATGCTGGATAGCGGTCGATGAGTGGAGTAATAGTAGTAGATGCAGGTAGGAGTCGGTCTACTTGTCTCGGACGTGATGCCTATATACATGATCATACCTAGATATTCTCATAACTATGCTCAATTTTGTCAATTGCTCAACAGTAATTTGTTCACCCACCGTAGAATACTTATGCTCTTGAGAGAAGCCACTAGTGAAACCTATGGCCCCTGGGTCTATTCTCATCATATCAATCTCCATCACTTTATTATTGCTTTGCTTTTTTACTTTGCCTTTTACTTTTTACTTTGCATCTCTATATCAAAAATACCAAAAATATTATCTATCATCTCTATCAGATCTCACTCTCGTAAGTGACCGTGAAGGGATTGACAACCCCTAATCGCGTTGGTTGCGTTGAGGTATTGTTTTTGTGTAGGTACAAGGGACTTGCGTGTAGCCTCCTACTGGATTGATACCTTGGTTCTCAAAAACTGAGGGAAATACTTACGCTACTTTGCTGCATCATCCTCTCCTCTTCGGGGAAATCCAACGCAGTGCTCAAGAGGTAGCAAGAAGAATTTCTGGCGCCGTTGCCGGGGAGTCTGCGCAAAAGTCAACATACCAAGTACGCATCACAATCCCTATCTCTCGCATTACATTAGTTGCCATTTGCCTCTCGTTTTCCCCTCCCCCACTTCACCCTTGCCGTTTTATTTGCCCTCTCTCTCCCGATCTCCTTCTCTTTTTCCGTTTGCCTCTTTCTCATTTGCCTTTTGTTTGCTCGTGTGTTGGATTGCTTGTTTGTTGCGATGGCTCAAGATACTACCAAATTGAGTGACTTCACCAATACCAATAATAATGTTTTCCTTAGCACTCCGATTGCTCCTCTTGCCAATACTGAATCTTGTGAAATCAATACTGCTTTGTTGAATCTTGTTATGAAAGATCATTTCGCCGGCCTTCCTAGTGAAGATGCCGCTACTCATCTAAATAGCTTTGTTGATTTATGTGATATGCAAAAGAAGAAAGATGTCGATAATGACGTTGTTAAATTGAAGCTATTTCCTTTTTCGCTTAGATATCGTGATAAAGCTTGGTTTTCGTCTTTGCCTAAAATAGTATTGATTCTTGGAACAAGTGTAAAGATGCTTTTATCTCTTAAGTATTTTCCTCCCGCTAAGATCATCTCTCTTAGAAACGACATTATGAATTTTAAGCAACTTGATCATGAACATGTTGCACAAGCTTGGGAGAGAATGAAATTAATGATACGTAATTGCCCTACTCATGGTTTGAATTTGTGGATGATTATACAAAATTTTTATGCCGGATTGAATTTTGCTTCTAGAAATCTTGTAGATTCGGCCACGGGAGGCACTTTTTGGAAATCACTTTAGGAGATGCTACTAAACTCCTAGATAATATTATGGTTAATTATTCTCAATGGCACACTGAAAGATCCACTAATAAAAAAGTGCATGCGATAGAAGAAATCAATATTTTGAGTGGAAAGATGGATGAACTTATGAAATTATTTGCTACTAAGAGTGTTTCTTCTGATCCTAATTATATGCCTTTGTCTACTTTGATTGAGAATAATAATGAATCTATGGATGTGAATTTTGTTGGTAAGAATAATTTTGGTAACAATGCATATAGCGGGAATTTTAATCCTAGGCCTTATCCTAGTAATCCTTCTAATAATTATGGAAATTCCTACAACAACTCTTATGGAAATTTTAATAAGATGCCCTCTGAATTTGAGAGTAGTGTTAAAGAGTTTATGAATTCACAAAAGAATTTTAATGCTTTGCTTGAAGAGAAATTGCTTAAAGTTGATGACTTGGCTAGGAATGTTGATATAATTTCTCTTGAGGTTGATTCTTTAAAGCTTAGATCTATTCCCCCTAAGCATCATATCAATGAGTCTCTCAAAGCCATGAGAATTCCATTGATGTGTGCAAGGAAAGAACTGCTAGGATGCGTGCTACAAAAGATGCCTTTATTAAAGCATGTTCTTCCAATTCCTATGAAAATCAAGATGAAGATCTAAAAGTTATTGATGTGTCCCCTATCAAATCTTTGTTTTGCAATATGAATCTTAATGAAACTGAATATGATCTTCCTTTACCTAGAAGGCATTCCAAAAATTCGGAGTATTTAGATCTTGATGATGAAATTGATAAAAGTGGGATTGAAAGAAATAAAACCCTAGGTGTTGCTAAACCCACTATATTGGATTTCAAGGAATTTAATTATGAAAGTTTCTCTTTAATTGATTGTATTTCCTTGTTGCAATCCGTGCTAAATTCTCCTCATGCTTATAGTCAAAATAAAGCCTTTACCGAACATATTGTTGATGCCTTGATGCAATCTTATGAAGAAAAACCTGAGTTGAAAGTTTCTATCCCTAGAAAACTCTATGATGAGTGGGAACCAACTATTAAAATTAAAATTAAAGATCATGAGTTTTATGCTTTGTGTGATTTGGGTGCTAGTGTCTCCACTATTCCCAAAACTTTGTGTGATTTGCTAGATTTTCATGATTTTGATGATTGCTCTCTAAACTTGCATCTTGCGGATTCACTATTAAGAAACCTATGGGAAGAATTAATGATGTTCTTATTGTTGCAAATAGGAATTATGTGCCCCGTAGATTTTATCATTCTTGATATAGATTGCAATCCTTCTTGCCCTATTATTCTTGGTAGACCTTTCCTTAGAACGGTTGGTGGGATTATTGATATGAAGGAAGGGAATATTAGATTTCAATTTCCATTAAAAAGGGCATGGAACACTTTCCTAGAAAGAAATTAAAATTGCCATATGAAACTATCATGAGAGCCACTTATGGATTGCCTACCAAAGATGACAATACCTAGATCTATCCTCGCTTTTATGCCTAGCTAGGGGCGTTAAACGATAGCGCTTGTTGGGAGGCAACCCAATTTTATTTTTAGTTTTTAGTTTTTTGTTTCTGTTTAGGAATAAATAATCCATCTACCTTCTGTTTGGATGTGGTTTTGTGTTTTAATTAGTGTTTGTGCCAAGTTAGACCTATAGGATCTTCTTGGATGGTAGTTATTTGATCTTGCTGTAATTTCCAGAAACTTTGCGCTCAGTGCACGAATTGTTAAAAATCACCAGAACGTGATAAAATAATGATTCCAATTGTTGATGACCAATAAAAAAATTTTATAGGTCTTCCTATTTTGGTAGAGTTTTTGGAGCTCCAGAAGTTTGCGTTAGTTACAGATTACTACAGACTGTTCTGTTTTTAACAGATTCTGTTTTTTGTGTGTTGTTTGCTTATTTTGATGAATCTATGGCTAGTAAAATAGTTTATAATCCATAAAGAAGTTGTAATACAGTAGGTTTAACACCAATATAAATAAAGAATGAGTTCATTACAGTACCTTGAAGTGGTCTTTTGTTTTCTTTCTCTAACGGAGCTCACGAGATTTCTATTGAGTTTTGTGTTGTGAAGTTTTCAAGTTTTGGGTGAAATCTTTTGATGGATTATGAAACAAGGAGTGGCAAGAGCCTAAGCTTGGGGATGCCCATGGCACCCCCAATATAATCCAAGGACACCAAAAAGTCAAAGCTTGGGGATGCCCCGGAAGGCATCCCCTCTTTCGTCTACTTCCATCGGTAATTTTACTTGGAGCTATATTTTTATTCACCACATGATATGTGTTTTGCTTGGAGCGTATTGTATTATTTGTGTCTTTGTTTGTTAGTGTGCCAGAATCATCCTTGCTGTACACACCTTTTGAGAGAGCCATACATGAATTGGAATTTGATAGAATACTCTATGTGCTTCACTTATATCTTTTGAGCTTGATAGTTTTGCTCTATGTGCTTCACTTAGATATTTTAGAGCACGGTGGTGGATTTGTTTTATAGAAACTATTTATCTCTCATGCTTCACTTAGATTATTTTTGAGAGTCTTAATAGCATGGTAATTTGCTTAATAATAATATGCTTGGTGTTCAAGATTTGTGAAACTTTCTTTTGAGTGCGTTGAATACTAAGAAAAGATTTATGCTTGATAATTGTTTTGAGATATGAAGATGGTGATATTAGAGCCATGCTAGTTGAGTAGTTGTGAATTTGATAAATACTTGTGTTAAAAGTTTGTGATTTCCGTAGCATGCACATATGGTGAACCGTTATGTGATGAAGTCGGAGCATGATTATTTATTGATTTTCTTCCTTATGAGTGGCGGTCGGGGACGAGCGATGGTCTTTTCCTACCAATCGATCCCCCTAGGAGCATGCGCGTAATACTTTGCTTTGATAACTTCTAGATTTTTGCAATAAGTATATGAGTTCTTTATGACTAATGTTGAGTCCATGGATTATACGCACTTTTTCCCATCCTTCCACCATTGCTAGCCTCTCTAATACCGCACACTTTTCGCCGATATCATACACCCACCATATACCTTCCTCAAAACAGCCACCATACCTAACTATCATGGCATTTCCATAGCCATTCCGAGATATATTGCCATGCAACTTTCCACCGTTCCGTTTATTATGACGCGCTCCATCATTGACATATTGCTAGCATGATCATGCAGTTGACATCGAATTTGTGGGAAAGCCACCGTTCATAATTCTTTCATACATGTCACTCTTGATTCATTGCATATCCCGGTACACCGCCGGAGGCATTCATAGAGTCATATTTTTTCTAAGTGTTGAGTTGTAAGAAAAATAAAAGTGTGATGATCATCAATTTTTACAGCATTGTCCCAAGTGAGGAAAGGATGATGGAGACTATAATTCCCCCATAAGTCGGGATAAGACTCCAGACGAAAAATAAAAAAAAGAGGCCATAAAAAATAGAAAAGGCCCAAATAAAAAATGAGAGAAAAAGAGAGAAGGGACAATGTTACTATCCTTTTACCACACTTGTGCTTCAAAGTAGCACCATGATCTTCATGATAGAGAGTCTCTCATTTTGTCACTTTCATATACTAGTGGGAATTTTTCATTATAGAACTTGGCTTGTATATTCCAATGATGGGCTTCCTCAAAATTGCTCTAGGTCTTCGTGAGCAAGCGAGTTGGATGCACACCCACTTAGTTTCTTTGATGAGCTTTCATATACTTATAGCTCTAGTGCATCCGTTGCATGGCAATCCCTACTCACTCACATTGATATCTATTGATGGGCATCTCCATAGCCCGTTGATACGCCTAGTGGATGTGAGACTATCTTACCCTCCTTTTGTCTTCTCCACAACCACCATTCTATTCCACATATAGTGCTATATCCATGGCTCACGCTCATGTATTACGTGAGGATCGAAAAAGTTTTGAAAATGTTGAAGTATGAAACAATTGCTTGGCTTGTCATCGGGGTTGTGCATGATTTAAATACTTTGTGTGGTGAAGATAGAGCATAGCCAGACTATATAATTTTGTAGGGATAACTTTCTTTGGCCATGTTATTTTGAGAAGACATAATTGCTTTGTTAGTATGCTTGAAGTATTATTATTTTTATGTCAATATGAACTTCTGTCTTGAATCTTTCGAATCTGAATATTCATACCACAATTAAGAAGATTTGCATTGAAATTATGCCAAGTAGCACTCCGCATCAAAAATTCTCTTTTTATCATTTACCTACTCGAGGACGAGCAGGAATTAAGCTTGGGGATGCCTGATACGTCTCCAACGTATCTATAATTTTTGATTGCTCCATGCTATATTATCTACTGTTTTGGACTATATTGGGCTTTATTTTCCACTTTTATATTATTTTTGGGACTAACCTATTAACCGGAGGCCCTGCCCAGAATTGCTGTTTTTTTGCCTATTTCAGTGTTTCAAAGAAACGGAATATCAGACGGAGTCCAAATGGAATGAAACCTTCGGGAACGTGATTTTCTCACCGAACGTGATCCAGGAGACTTGGACCCTACTCCAAGGGAGCCAAGAGGCGGCCACGAGGGTGGGGGCGCCCCCCTAGGGCGCGCCCCCTGCCTCGTGGGCCCCTCGAAGCTCCACCGACGTACTCCTTCCTCCTATATATACCTACGTACCCCCAAACAATCAGAGACGGAGTCAAAAACCTAATTCCACCGCCACAACTTTCTGTATCCATGAGATCCCATCTTGGGGCCTGTTCCGGAGCTCCGCCGGAGAGGGCCGTCATCACGGAGGGCTTCTACATCATCATAGCCCCTCCGATGAAGTGTGAGTAGTTTACCTCATACCTTCGGGTCCATAGTTAGTAGCTAGATGGCTTCTTCTCTCTTTTTGGATCTCAATACAATGTTCTCCCCCTCTCTCTCGTGGAGATCTATTCGATGTAATCTTCTTTTTGCGGTGTGTTTGTTGAGATCGATGAATTGTGGGTTTATGATCAAGTCTATCTATGAATAATATTTGAATCTTCTCTGAATTCTTTTATGTATGATTGGTTATCTTTGCAAGTCTCTTCGAATTATTAGTTTGGTTTGGCCTACTAGATTGGTTTTTCTTGCCATGGGAGAAGTGCTTAGCTTTCGGTTCGATCTTGCGGTGTCCTTTCCCAATGACAGAAGGGGCAACAAGGCACGTATTGTATCGTTGCCATCGAGGATAACATGATGGGGTTTATTTCATATTGCATGAATTTATCTCTCTACATCATGTCATCTTGCTTAAGGCGTTACTCTGTTTTTAACTTAATACTCTAGATGCATGCTGGATAGCGGTCGATGAGTGGAGTAATAGTAGTAGATGCAGGTAGGAGTCGGTCTACTTGTCTCGGACGTGATGCCTATATACATGATCATACCTAGATATTCTCATAACTATGCTCAATTTTGTCAATTGCTCAACAGTAATTTGTTCACCCACCGTAGAATACTTATGCTCTTGAGAGAAGCCACTAGTGAAACCTATGGCCCCTGGGTCTATTCTCATCATATCAATCTCCATCACATTATTATTGCTTTGCTTTTTTACTTTGCCTTTTACTTTTTACTTTGCATCTCTATATCAAAAATACCAAAAATATTATCTATCATCTCTATCAGATCTCACTCTCGTAAGTGACCGTGAAGGGATTGACAACCCCTAATCGCGTTGGTTGCGTTGAGCTATTGTTTTTGTGTAGGTACGAGGGACTTGCGTGTAGCCTCCTACTGGATTGATACCTTGGTTCTCAAAAACTGAGGGAAATACTTACGCTACTTTGCTGCATCATCCTCTCCTCTTCGGGGAAACCAATGCAGTGCTCAAGAGGTAGCACCATGGCAGCGCAGCAGATCACGGAGTCCGAGGTGAGGCACCTGACACAGGAGCTCCATGCCAAGGATGCGGAGCTCAGGGCCAAGGACGTGTGAGGGAGTCCTGGATTAGGGGGTATCCGGACAGCCGGACTATAACCTTTCGCCGGACTATTGGACTATGAAGATACAAGATTGAAGACTTCGTCCTGTGTCCGGATGGGACTCTCCTTGGCGTGGAAGGCAAGCTTGGAAATACGGATATGAAGATCTCCTTCCTTGTAACCGACTCTGTGTAACCCTAGCCCCCTCCGGTGTCTATATAAACCGGAGGGTTTAGTCCGTAGGACAACAACAATCATACCATAGGCTAGCTTCTAGGGTTTAGCCTCTCCGATCTCGTGGTAGATCAACTCTTGTAATACCCATATCATCAATATTAATCAAGCAGGAGTAGGGTTTTACCTCCATCGAGAGGGCCCGAACCTGGGTAAAAAGATCGTGTCCCTTGTCTCCTGTTACCATCCGCCTAGACGCACAGTTTGGGACTCCCTACCCGAGATCCGCCGGTTTTGACACCGACATTGGTGCTTTCATTGAGAGTTCCACTGTGCCGTCGCCATAAGGAAGGATGTCTCGTCTCGTCTTTAAAGACGGCACTACTGCTGGGGGAGCTTTGGCTGTCGGCCAAACTCTCCGGCTAGGTGGTCTCATCATGACCGCCTATTCGGCCGCTGCGCCGACGATGACTTCTTGGGTCATCGAAAACAGCCTCCACGTCAACTCGGAACTTGCCAAGCAGATGGATCCAATGGAACTCTCTTCCCTAAACGAGCTCTTAGATCGCATCGCCGCCCTGGGAGTCGCTACGGACTATGATCAGATTGGGCCTAAACCTGATCAAAGGGAGATTAACTCTCCACCGGTCACCCATCATATTGCGGTGGTGTAGGAACAATGCGGCGACTTTTCCTCTATCTTGAGGACTAACTATGTCCGGATTCCTGAGCTCTCTGAGCCAGATACCCGTTTGCGGGAGGACAGCACCCAAGCCCTGAACCTAGAGTCAGGCAGCGGGCCAGGATTATCGGGCAACATCCCGGAACTGGAACTTCCAAGATTGGAAACTCCTCGGCCCCTGGATCTCAGATCGGGTAGGGGTTCGGACTCAATTCCACCCACCCACCCAAACATAAGCGATCTTTCCCACATCAGGCAAGAGCCCCAGGAAACAGTACATCACTATTGGGCTAGATTCCTCCTTGTGATGAACAAGGTTAAGGACTGTTGCGAGGAAGACGCAATCTTATTTTTCTGCAATAATTGCATGGACAAGGGAATCCTTAGCGCCATAAGTCGCCGTGAGATATAACGCTTTGCTGACTTGGCGTCCATAGTATGAAAGTACTGTGCGATGGAAAGTGCTTGGAAAACCGAAACAAAATTTTGGGATAATCCGGCCCGAACACACACCCAGTCCGCAGCAAAAGGGTGCACTATCTTAGGACACCCGAGATAATCCCAAAAAAGCAAAAACCCTTCACAGGGCATGGAACCGTACTGGAGGGACGGCTCAACGGACCCTGCAAAATCCATAGTACAGCGGATACCATATCAACACACAGCCTTAGAGCATGTTGGATACTCCGGCAGGTGGCCAAAAGTGGCGAGGATCTTCTCGTCCCAGACGCCACAGAACACCATCCCAGGGATAACAATACGGTATTAACAGTCTTTGAGACCTTCGCGTCAAATAATAGGCGAAAGCAAACACTCCGCAACCTTGCCGAAATCTACCGTGTGGCAACAATAAATCCATGGAGTGACACGGCTATTACTTTCAATGCCAGTGACGGACCTAAATTCCGAACAACCCGAGCACCAGCCGCATTGGTCCTCAGTCCAATTGTGGACGGCTTTCGCCTTACAAAGGTGCTCATGGACGGCGACAGCGGATTAAACCTCATCTATGAGGAAACCCTTCAAAAAATGGAAATAGACTGGAACTGCATCGAGCGAAGTAGCACAACCTTTAGAGGAATAATCCCCAGTCGGGAAGCGCCCTGTATAGGCAAAATCACACTAGATGTGGTGTTGGGCACACCAGATAATTATAGGTCCGAAGAGATTATGTTCCAAGTGGCTCTGTTCAGTAGCGGATACCACGCCCTTTTAGGGCGGGAGGCGTTCACGATCTTCCAAGCCATACCCCATTACGGGTACATGAAGCTCAAAATGCCCGGGCCCAACGGAATCATCACTCTCGCTAGTGATCCGACACAACACTCCGCGCCGAAAACAAGACAGCCGCACTGGCCCTCGAGGCATTATCCGAAGCCCTTGCGGCCGAGGAACTGACTGCGCTGCGCTCCACAGTGGACAGGGACGACGTGATACTTGATAAGAGATCCAAGTCCACCTCCTTTAAACCAGCGGATGAAATAGTCAAATTCCAAGTCCATCCAACGGACCCTACAAAAACAGCCTCCATCGGGGCATAGTTAAACCCCGTCGTGGACGCCGCACTACGAGAGTTCCTGCGCGAGAATTGGGACATATTTGCCTGGCATCCCTCAGATATGCCAGGAATCTCACGCAGGCTGGCTGAGCATAGCCTCAATATCCTAAAGGGATTCAAGCCGGTGAAGCAGGCTCTTCGGCGTTTCTATGAACCTAAGAGACAAGCTATGGGAGAGGAACTAGCCAAGTTATTAGAGGCCGGATTCATTAGAGAAATAAAACACCCGGACTGGCTAGCAAACCTGGTGATGGTACCAAAGAAGGATAAATCCCGGCGCCTGTGCGTCGATTTCAAGGACCTCAACAAGGCTTGCCCAAAGGATCCCTTTCCCCTCCCCCGCATCGATCAAATTATTGATGCTACCGCAGGACACGATTCATTGTGTTTCCTTGACGCATACTCTGGCTACCACCAAATTAAGATGGCGGAGCCCGACCAAGCAGCAACGGCATTTATCACACCATATGGCCCGTTCTGTTTCAACACAATGCCTTTTGGGCTCAAAAACGCCGGCGCAACATATCAGCGCATGATTCAGACATGTCTGGAAACCGGATCGGCAAAACAGTGGAGGCATACATAGATGATGTGGTTGTTAAAACCAAACACGTCGACTTTAATAGACGAATTGAGGCTCACATTCGACAACCTCCGAACATACGACATCAAGCTTAATCCGGAAAAATGTATTTTCGGTGTACCAGCCGGAAAGCTCCTGGGCTTCATTGTCTCCAACAGAGGAATTGAAGCAAATCCGGCCAAAATCCGAGCTCTATCACAGTTGGCTATCCCAACGGACCTCAAGCAAATCCAGAAATTAACCGGATGTGTGGCGGCTCTAAGCCGCTTTATCTCCCGCTTGGGAGAAAAGGCATTACCCCTCTATCGCCTCTTTCGGTGCACCGAACACTTCGAGTGGACGGATGCTGCCATAGCCGGATTGAAAGAAATAAAAGCCATACTGGCAACCAACCCAATCCTGGCCACGCCAAACATCGGCGAACCAATGCTGTTGTACATTGCGGCAACTCATCAAGTTGTAAGCGCAGTGCTCGTCGTCGAATGAGAAACGGACGGACATAAATTCCCCCTTTAAAAGCCTGTCTATTATGTATCCAATGTCCTCACTCCATGCAAGTCACTGTACCCGCATTATCAAAAGATAGCCTATGCGGTATTCATGGCATCCCGGAAGCTGCGACACTACTTTCAAGAGTGTTCAATGACAGTAGCCTTGGAAGTGCCACTTAATGATATTATAAACAATCGCAACTCCACGGGCCGGATTGCCAAATGGGCCATTGAGCTCCTCCCGTTCGACATAACGTACAAACCATGACGAGCCATTAAGTCGCAAGTATTGGCTGACTTTGTCGCCGAATGGACGGAAGCCGAACTCCCTAAAGAGTACGGCACATATTCCAACTGGATCATGCACTTCGACGGCTCCAAAATGCTGGCTGGTCTGGGGGCTGGCGTCGTTCTGACGTCCCCAACCGGAGATACAGTTCAATACATACTCCAGATAATGTATACAGACTCCAACAACGCAGCCGAATACGAGGCCCTTTTACATGGTCTTCGGATGGCAGTATCCATGGGCATCCAACGCCTGGAGGTGTGCGGGGATTCGAACCTCGCAATATCCCAAATAAATGGAGACTTTGATGCCAAGGATCCGAAAATGGCGGCCTACCGCAACGTCGTCCTAAAAATGTCAGCTCGGTTCGAGGGGCTCAAATTTCAGCATATAGCCCGAGAAAACAACCAGGCAGTAGATGTCCTCGCACGCATCGGCGCAAAACGCGATGTGGCCCCCCTAACATCTTTTTGGAGAGGCTGTTCAAGCCATCCGTGGTCTGGGAAGGGGACACCGGTAACAATAGTCCGGACCCAACCACAATGCCTGATACCGAACACTCTGACGTAATCGGAGGCTCTGCCGCCGAAATAACACCTTCAACCCATGTAATGATGGCCATCGTTGCCCCATGGACAGAACCATTCCTGGCCTACTTAACCAGGTAGGAACTCCCCGAGGACCAAAATGAGGCACGCTGCATAGTACGGCAATCTAAAGCCTATAGAGTCCATGAGGGAGAGCTTTATAAGAAAAGCACCACCGGAGTCCTTCAAAGGTGCATCTCCGAAGAGGAGGGGCGGAAGCTTCTGGAAGAAATTCATGCCGGACTCGGCGGCCACCATGCCGCAGCCCGGGCCCTTGTAAGCAAGGCCTTCCGTACAGGTTTTTATTGGCCGACGGCCCGGGCAGACGCTCAGGACTTGGTCCAACGCTGCATCGGTTGCCAGCTTTTTGCAAACCAAAGCCATATGCCACCCACCGCCCTCCAAAAAATCCCTATTACCTGGCCCTTCACAGTCTGGGGACTTGACATGGTTGGACCCCTTAATGGGGGAACCCATAAGAAAAAAATACTTACTGGTCATGGTGGATAAATTCACCAAATGGATAGAAGCCAAACCTGTTAAAACGGCCGAATCCGGACCGGTGATAGACTTCATATCCGGGGTCATACATCGTTACGGTGTCCCCCACAGCATCATCACTGACAATGGCACAAACTTCACGTCCGATGAGGTAAAACTCTAGTGCAAAAACATGGGCATTAAGCTCGATTATGCTTCTGTCTATCACCAACAAACTAACGGTCAGGTCGAACGAGCAAATGGTCTTATCTTGAGCGGCATCAAACCCAGATTAGTGCGGTCCCTTAAGGAATCTAACACGCACTGGGTGGAGGAGCTCGACTCCGTACTTTGGGGGCTGTGGACCACGCCGAATCGCACTACCAGATACACACCCTTCTTTATGGTGTACGACGCAGAGGCGGTTCTGCCCTGCGACATAATTCATGACTCACCTCGAGTGCGCATGTACGAAGAAAGAGAAGCCGAGCTCGATCGGCAGGATAGTTTGGATGCCCTGGAGGAGGAGCGTGACGTGGCAAAAGCCTGTTCCGCATTCTATCAACAACAGGCTCGAAGATACCAAAGCAGAGAAGTACGTGCCAAGACTTATAATGTTGGCGAGTTAGTTCTACGCCTGCCGGAGAAGAAAAAGGAAAAACTCAAGCCCAAATGGGAGGGTCCCTTCATTATTGACCAAGTTCTGACCGGTGGGGCGTACCGTCTGCGGGATGCATCGGATAATCGACTTGAGCCGAACCCATGGAACGCAGCCCGGCTCCGAAGATTCTACGCCTAGCTCCGGACTCTATGTTCGTCTCCTTCCTCTGTACATTTTTTGCATATACATTATCTATCCTTTATTTCTCTCCTTCTTTTATTTTCTTTCCCGGTGCCTTCAAGGGCCAACTTGTGCCTTGCCTGCACACCATTGACGCGCTAGTCGCGCTCATTATACATGGGGGCTTCTTACACAGAAGCTTACTTATTTATCCGGGCTTCATGCCCAGCACATGTGTCATCCTTCCGCATGTACCTTTTCTTCTCCATTATATGCATTGATATGACTTAAGTTTTGGCAAGCTGGGTTGCCTGGCTCTTGTATTTATGCCCTACGTTCCCGTTAATTCGGCTAGGGCATAAGGGGAGCACCTCTGCGATTGTTAATGCCGGGTCAGCCGGATGTGTACCTCAGACTGGGTGAAGCCGAAAGCTAGCGTTCTTAAGGGAATATTCGGTCGGTGAACAAAAGATGATTTTTTATTTATTTTCCATATGTGCCCCCAGATGTTTTTTTCCTGCGTCTCTTTTCGCAGTCCGGACATGCACTTTAGGGCATGCGTGCCCAGGGAAAGGAACCCCTAACGAAACTATTCTCCCTAGAAGATGTTTCTTACTAACCATGTAATATAACATAACTAGTTGGGCACTTGTCTGTTCAAGCACTAATGACCCCTACGCCTGGTTTCCACGCATGCCCCGGTTCTTACATAACCGAGAGGGTACTCGGAAACAGTCCACTCTGCCATCGACGTCACCATGATGCCAGACAGCTACCTCCTCCTGCGCGAGTCCATCTTCGCGCATCGGACGCCGAGCCTCCACAGCGCCATGCCGCCGATCTCCGCCATCATCAATGTGTGAGATGAAGTACCGCTCCACCACGACAGGTACAAGGTAAGGAAGGGCGAGGTCCCCATCGGAGACACGGCCGGAAGAGGAGCACCGCAGCCACGAGACAGAAACACCTGCCTAGAGCTGCGACGCAGTAGATCAGACGGGCCGCCACTAGGAACCAGATAAGCTCGCCATGCATGCCCATCATCCCCATGCCTAGGTCGGCGCCTTCAAGAAGGTAACGACGCTGTGGTGCCGCCCCTGCTTAGCCACCGGGGCTAGGGTTTTCACCCGGGCGCAGGGGAAGGGGGGGAGGCAGGGGAAGTTGAGCCTCGGCACCGCCACCAAGGAGGGAATGGCGTCCGGGATGCCATCGACACCAAGACCGCCACCGGCGGCCAAGGGTTTCCCCCGGCCAAGCACCACGCTGCCACCTCTGAACCAACCACATCATCAGCAGGCGTGAGCACGCCGGAGATCCAGGCCGGCCGGAGGTCATACGTCACGAGCGGCCCAGAACGCCTCAGATCTAACAAGGGGAGCCCGGGGCCTCCTCGCGCCACGACCAGCGCCCACTGGGACATCGCTGCCCGTGCAGCCAAGGGGACCCAGCCAACCTCACCGACGAGCACTCCCCGCCGCCGGAGGAGCGCCGTCCGCACTAGCAAGGCCGCCGCCTCAAATCCGGGCCCTCACCACCGAAAGGGAGCGGCCAGAGGCCTCGCCGCCGCCCTCACAGGCAGCCGCGCTGGGGCCCCGGCGACCGCCTCCGGCAGCAGCGAGGAGGAGGGGAATGGGGAGGTGGCGGCGCGAGGGAACCCTAGGTCGCCCCCGAGTCGCCCTCGGGAGAGCGACGCGGGGGGAGTGGGAAATGATAATCATGAATGTTATTACATATAGCATTCAAATAATCATATTTCATTGTTACACATGGACCCCATGCCACATCAGTCAAATACCGTGCCATGTAAACACAGTATACATCTACATAGGTGTTTAGCACCATATTTGCACGCACTAGCCAAGTTTTAGAACTAGTTCAACGTATTTTTCAAGTTCAGGCACTAAAGTGAACATCCATGACAAGTTCAAGCACCACCGGTGTAATTACCTCGAAAAAGAAACTGGAGAAATGCATAGGCTGAGCTGTACTGGATCCGAACCGATGCAATATAAAATACACTTGCTTCACAACCTGAAAATATTGCCAGAATCAAAGATTTGGTCCTGTGCTCACATAGATCAAGGGATGGAGCTGAAATTTGAAGGAGGCTAATTAAATGAGCACATGAAGAGGCATGCAAAATTTCAATTCATTTGGGTAACCCTAGCTAGTAGTTCCTTCACAATGCCTTCTGTCTGACAGAAAGTTTGAAAAATTGCTGAGGAAGATTGGCTAGGCAAATAAAGTTGAATTTTTGCATGAGGCAATTATTTGGACATAAAAGAATGCTCAACAAGTTTGGGAGCAAACAAGATTGGATAGGTGGCACTTCCTTCACAGAAAGGCACACTGGACATAAATGAAGATTAATTATTGGGGGATTATTCTTGGGCTAGGACAGGAAAGTTTTGGCATATTTGAGCAATATATGACCCAAAGGAATTATGAGAATTAATTGAGATTTTTGGGAGTGACAGAAATATAGGTTGCTTCACAACCTAGGGCAGACATGGTTATTCCTTTAATAGAAAAAAAGGAATATTCCTGAGAAAAAGAAATTATGGTTTGGCAAGGAGTGGGGTGACATGGTCTTGGCAAGGTTTTGAGAATTATGAGTCACTTGGGAGAGGAAATGAAGATGATTTCCCAGGTGACAAGGCCACAGAACCACTCCAAAAAACAAAACAGAACCAAAAACTAATTAAATCAAAAGAAAAAGAAAAAGGCCAAAATCCAGGCTGTTACATGGAGACTAGTGGCAGATGATCATTCTACGCCACAGCGTTGGTGCAGGTCTATGGGAGGGAGGGGAATGGGAGGCGAACAGTAAGGCCGCCCGTATTAAACAGCGGCTCGGGCGCCATCAATGGAGAGGAAGGCGGGCGGCCATGGAATTCAAAGGGCTCGCTTCCTAGTGAGCCTGCGTAGCGTACAACTCGCACGCTTCCCACTGAGCCTGCGCATTCGAGGACAACTTGCACGCCTCTCAGTTAGCCTGCGCACTGGACTGCGCACGCACGCCTCTCGTTCAGTCAAGGTCAAGCAGTTGTCCGCACGGCACCTCCTACAACCATTAAAACCAAGACACATGGTGTCACGTGAATGGTTAACAGAACACACACGGTTTCAATTCTTCAAACGTTTGAGATATTATAGTGGCAGCTATTTTTTCAAAATGCCTTTGTTGGCTGTCATTATTCGAGTGCGCCTTCTCTCAAAATGGACACGAAAAATGCCACAGCATGTCGGGTGCCATTCCATGATAGCATGCCAAGTTTCATGAATTTCAGATGAGTTTAGGATTTACTAGAATTTAAAAACCATGCATCTCAATGTTTTGCCGGCAATCAACGTGCCCTGGTGTTTGAAATTCATTCCCATTTCTTGCATGGGACCTAAGCATGCACCCAAGGACACAGGTTTGATTTTTCAACCAATTTATATGCACTGGAGCATGTGCATGTAGTTCAAATTTGAATTATGGACATAAATGCATTGAAAACTCAGTTAATGCATAAAAATGTCCAAACGAACCCTGAAAAATCCCAAAAATTAACACAACAGTCATGTTGTTCTATCTTGACACGAGAATTTTTTTGAAAGCAATAAGAGGCAATTGATATCGTTTCATCCCCAAAGGTTTGGTTTGTTAGAAGCATATACCCGAACCTGCCCTGAATGGGACAATTTTTTTACCACGGCATGTTGATGTCGCTCAATGATAGCATGCCAAGTTTCATGAATTTCAGATGAGTTTTGGATTTACAAGAATTTAAGAACCAGGCATCTCAACGTTTTGTCGGCAATCAATAGTGCCCTGGTGTTTGAATTTCATTCTCATCTCTTGCATGGGACCTAGAAATTCACCCAAGGACACGCATGTGATTTTTCAACCAACTTCGGTGCATTGGAGAATGCGCTTGTAGTTCAAATTTGAATTATGCACATAAAATGCCTAGAAAACCCAGGTAATGTATAAAAAAGGCCAAATGAACACCGAAAAATTCCAAGATTAAACACAACACTCATGTTCTTCTATGTTGACACTAGAATTTTTCTTAAAATCAATAAGAGGCAAGGGATATCGTCACGTCCCCAAAGGTGGTACGCTCCCTATCGAAACCATCATGCTTGTTGTGAGAAGCTCTGGTTTGTGAGAAGCTTATACCCGAACCTGGCCCAAATGGGACAAATTTTTTTACCACGGCATGTTGATGCCGCTCAATGATAGCATGCCAAGTTTCAAGAATCTCAGATGAGTTTTGGATTTACTAGAATTTGAAAACCAAGCATCTCAATCTTTTGCCAGCAATCAACAATGCCCTGGTGTTTGAATTTCATTCCTATCTCTTGCATGGGACCTAGAAATTCACCCAAGGACGCAAGTTAGATTTTTCAACCAACTTTAGTGCATTGAAGCATGTGCTTGTAGTTCAAATTTGAATTATGCACATAAAATGCCTAGAAAACCCAGTTAATGCACAAAAATGTCCAAACGAACCCCAAAAAATCATAAAAATTGACATAACACTCCTGTTGTTCTATGTTGACACTCGAAATTTTTTGAAAGCAATAAGAGGCAATGGATATCGTTTCATCCCCAAAGGTGGGACGTTCCCTATCGAAACCATCATGCTTGTTGTGAGAATCTCTGGTTTGTGAGAAGCTTATACCCAAACCTGTCCCAAATGGGACAAAATTTTCACCATGGCATGTTGATGCTGCTCCATGATAGCATGCCAAGTTTCATGAATTTTAGATGAGTTTCGGATTGACCAGAATTAAAAACATTGTATCTAAATGTTTTGCCAGCAATCAACAGTGCCCTGGTTTTTGAAATTCATTCCTCTCTCTTCCATGGGACCTAATTAAGCATGCACCCAAGGACACACATGTGATTTTTCAACCAATTTATATGCACTGGAGTATCTACATGTAGTTCAAATTTGAATTATGCACATAAAATGCCTAGAAAACTCAGTTAATGCATAAAAATGTCGAAACGAACACCGAAAAATCCCAAAAATTGACACAACACTCCTGTTGTTCTATGTTGACACGAGAAATTTTTTGAAAGCAATAAGAGGCAATGGATATCATTTCGTCCCCAAAGGTGGGATGTACGTGCCCTACTGAAACCATCAGTCTTGTTGTGAGAAGCTCTGGTTTGTGAGAAGCATATACCCAAACCTCCCCCAGAAGGGACAAATTTTTTACGACGACATGTTTATGCCACTCCATGATAGCATGCCAAGTTTCATGAATTTAAGACGAGTTTTGGAGTTACTAGAATTTAAAAAACAGGCATCTCAAATGTTTTGCCGGCAATCAACAGTGCCCTAGTGTTTGAATTTCATTGCCATCTCTTGCATGGGACCGAGAAATTCACCCAATGACAGACATGTGATTTTTCAACCAAATTTAGTGCATTGGAGCATGTGCTTGTAGTTCAAATTTGAATTATGCAATTAATTGCCTAGAAAACCCAGTTAATGTATAAAAAAGGCCAAACGAACCCCAAAAAATTCCAAGACTAAACACAGCACTCATGTTGTTCTATGTTGACACTAGAAATTTTTTTAAAGCAAGAAGAGGCAATGAATATCGTCCCATCCCCAAAGGTGGTATGTTCCCTATCGAAAAAATCATGCTTCTTATGAGAAGCTCTGGTTTGTGAGAAGCTCTAGTTTGTGAGAAGCTTATACCCGAACCTGCCCCAAATGGGACAAATTTTTTACCACGGCATGTTGATGTCGCTCAATGATAGCATGATAAGTTTCAAGAATTTCAGACGAGTTTTGGATTTACTAGAATTTGAAAAGCAAGCATCTCAACGTTTTGCCAGCAATCAACAGTGCCCTGGTGTTTGAATTTCATTCTTATCTCTTGCATGGGACAAAGAAATTCACCCAAGGACACATGTTAGATTTTTCAACCAACTTTCGTGCATTGGAGCATGTGCTTGTAGTTAAAATTTGAATTATGCACATAAAATGCCTAGAAAACCCAGTTAATGCATAAAACTGTCCAAACGAACCCCAAAAAATCATAAAAATTGACATAACACTCCTGTTGTTCTATGTTGACACTAGAAATTTTTTGAAAGCAATAAGAGGCAATGGATATCATTTCGTCCCCAAAGGTGGGATGTTCCCTATCGAAACCATCATGCTTGTTGTGTGAATCTCTGGTTTGTGAGAAGCTTATACCCAAACCTGTCCCAAATGGGACAAAATTTTCACCACGGCATGTTGATGCTACTCCATGATAGCATGCCAAGTTTCATGAATCTTAGATGAGTTTTGGATTGACCAGAATTAAAACAATTGTATCTAAATGTTTTGCCAGCAATCAACATTGCCCTGGTTTTTGAAATTCATTCCTCTCTCTTCCATGGGACCTAATTAAGCATGCACCCAAGGACACACATGTGGTTTTTCAACCAATTTATATGCACTGGAGCATCTGCATGTAGTTCAAATTTGAATTATGCACATAAAATGCCTAGAAAACTCAGTTAATGCATAAAAATGTCGAAACAAACACCGAAAAATCCCAAAAATTGACACAACACTCCTGTTGTTCTATGTTGACACGAGAAATTTTTTGAAAGCAATAAGAGGCAATGGATATCATTTCATCCCCAAAGGTGGAATGTACGTGCCCTACTGAAACCATCAGTCTTGTTGTGAGAAGCTCTGGTTTGTGAGAAGCATATACCCAAACCTCCCCCAGAAGGGACAAATTTTTTACCACGACATGTTTATGCCGCTCCATGATAGCATGCCAAGTTTCATGAATTTAAGACGAGTTTTGGAGTTACTAGAATTTAAAAAATAGGCATCTCAAATGTTTTGCCAGCAATCAACAGTGCCCTAGTGTTTGAATTTCATTGCCATCTCTTGCATGGGACCGAGAAATTCACCCAATGACAGACATGTGATTTTTCAACCAAATTTAGTGCATTGGAGCATGTGCTTGTAGTTCAAATTTGAATTATGCAATTAATTGCCTAGAAAACCCAGTTAATGTATAAAAAAGGCCAAATGAACCCCAAAAAATTCCA
Source organism: Triticum urartu (assembly GCF_003073215.2). Lineage (NCBI taxonomy): Eukaryota > Viridiplantae > Streptophyta > Magnoliopsida > Poales > Poaceae > Triticum > Triticum urartu. The sequence goes on along the minus strand of NC_053024.1, from coordinate 590,429,287 downwards.
AGATTAAACACAACACTCATGTTGTTCTATGTTGACACTAGAAATTTTTTTAAAGCAAGAAGAGGCAACGAATATCGTCCCGTCCCCAAAGGTGGTATGTTCCCTATCAAAAAAATCATGCTTCTTGTGAGAAGCTCTGGTTTGTGAGAAGCTTATACCCGAACCTGCCCAAATGGGACAAATTTTTTACCACGGCATGTTGATGTCGCTCAATGATAGCATGACAAGTTTCAAGAATTTCAGACGAGTTTTGGATTTACTAGAATTTGAAAAGCAAGCATCTTAACGTTTTGCCAGCAATCAACAGTGCCCTGGTGTTTGAATTTCATTCTTATCTCTTGCATGGGACCAAGAAATTCACCCAAGGACACATGTTAGATTTTTCAACCAACTTTCGTGCATTGGAGCATGTGCTTGTAGTTCAAATTTGAATTATGCACATAAAATGCCTAGAAAACCCAGTTAATGCATAAAACTGTCCAAACGAACCCCAAAAAATCATAAAAATTGACATAACACTCCTGTTGTTCTATGTTGACACTCAAAATTTTTTGAAAGCAATAAGAGGCAATGGATATCGTTTTGTCCCCAAAGGTGGGACGTTCCCTATCGAAACCATCATGCTTGTTGTGAGAATCTCTGGTTTGTGAGAAGCTTATACCCAAACCTGTCCCAAATGGGACAAAATTTTCACCACGGCATGTTGATGCTGCTCCATGATAGCATGCCAAGTTTCATGAATTTCAGACGAGTTTTGGATTGACCAAAATTAAAAAGATTGTATCTAAATGTTTTGCCAGCAATCAACATTGCCCTGGTTTTTGAAATTCATTCCTCTCTCTTGCATGGGACCTAATTAAGCATGCACCCAGGGACACACATGTGATTTTTCAACCAATTTATATGCACTGGAGCATGTGCATGTAGTTCCAATTTGAATTATGCACATAAAATGCCTAGAAAACTCAGTTAATGCATAAAAATGTCGAAACGAACCCCGAAAAATCCTAAAAATTGACACAACACTCCGGTTGTTCTATGTTGACACGAGAATTTTTTTGAAAGCAATAAGAGGCAATGGATATCATTTCGTCCCCAAAGTTGGGATGTACGTGCCCTACTGAAACCATCAGTCTTGTTGTGAGAAGCTCTGGATTGTGAGAAGCATATACCCAAACCTGACCTAGAAGGGACAAATTTTTTACCACGACATGTTTATGCCGCTCCATGATAGCATGCCAAGTTTCATGAATTAAAGATGAGTTTTGGATTTACTAGAATTTAAAAAACAGGCATCTCAATGTTTTGCCGGCAATCAACAGTGCCCTGGTGTTTGAATTTCATTCCCATCTCTTGCATGGGACCGAGAAATTCACCCAATGACACACATGTGGTTTTTCAACCAAGTTTAGTGCATTGGAGCATGTGCTTGTAGTTCAAATTTGAATTATGCAATTAATTGCCTAGAAAACCCAGTTAATGTATAAAAAAGGCCAAACAAACCCCAAAAAATTCCAAGACTAAACACAACACTCATGTTGTTCTATGTTGACACTAGAAAATTTTTTAAAGCAAGAAGAGGCAAAGAATATCGTCCCGTCCCCAAAGGTGGTATGTTCCCTATCGAAAAAATCATGCTTCTTGTGAGAAGCTCTGATTTGTGAGAAGCTTATACCTGAACCTGCCCCAAATGGGACAATTTTTTTACCACGGCATGTTGATGTCGCTCAATGATAGCATGACAAGTTTCAAGAATTTCAGATGAGTTTTGGATTTACTAGAATTTGAAAAGCAAGCATCTCAACGTTTTGCCAGCAATCAACAGTGCCCTGGTGTTTGAATTTCAGTCTTATCTCTTGCATGGGACCTAGAAATTCACCCAAGGACACATGTTAGATTTTTCAACCAACTTTCGTGCATTGGAGCATGTGCTTGTAGTTCAAATTTGAATTACGCACATAAAATGCCTAGAAAACCCAGTTAATGCATAAAAATGTCCAAACGAACCCCCCAAAATCATAAAAATTGACATAACACTCCTGTTGTTCTATGTTGACAATAGAAATTTTTTGAAAGCAATAAGAGGCAATGGATATCTTTTCATCCCCAAAGGTGGGATGTTCCCAATCGAAACCATCATGCTTGTTGTGAGAATCTCTGGTTTGCGAGAAGCTTATACCCAAACCTATCCCAAATGGGACAAAATTTTCACCACGACATGTTGATGCCGCTCCATGATAGCATGCCAAGTTTCATGAATTTCAGACGAGTTTTGGATTTACTAGAATTTAAAAACCAGGTATCTCAACGTTTGCCGGCAATCAACAGTGCCCTGGTGTTTGAAATTCATTCCCATCTCTTGCATGGGACCTAGAAATTCACCCAAGGACACACATGTGATTTTTCAACCAACTTTGTGCATTGGTGCATGTGCTTGTAGTTCAAATTTGAATTATTCACATAAAATGCCTAGAAAACGCAGTTAATGTATAGAAAAGGCCAAACAAACCCCGAAAAATTCATTCCCATTTCTTGCATGGGACCGAAGCATGCACTGAAGGACACATATTTGATTTTTCAACCAATTTGTATGCACCGAAGCATGTGCATGTTGTTTAATTTTGAATTGTGCACGTGAAATGGCTAGAAACCCAGTTTGATGTATAAAATGTCCAAACGAACTGTGAATAATTCCAGTTCTTTTACGACACACATATAGTTGCATGTTCACTGCAGATAAAGGTCTAGCAATTCAAACAGCGTCCATGGCCGCTGTGACCCCATTTTGTAATTCAAGTCAAGTAGATCCCACACTGTTTATTATCAACAACCGTTTGAGATGTAGTACAAAATATCTTGGAGCACCGTTGGTGTATAGTATGCCTATGGCTTACACGAGAAGGTGCGTCGGCTACAGTCCACAGCCGGCGTGTCAAGCACTCTAGCTCACTCCCCAAAAACTCCCGCCTCTGCATCCCTCACAATCTCGAAAATATCTACCGTCTGGAAGGTTTTAATGTTTGATAGCACACGATTAGTATGTGTGAACCGTGTGTGATGTCTGTTACTCCCGCTCTGCTTCAGTCACTTGATTCAAATTTTCAGTAGCCCCGGAATTTTACTCCCGCCTCTGCATCCCTCGCAATCCCAAAAATATCTGCTCGCCCTTGATCCAAATTTTCAGTAGTCCCGCCTTGTTACTCCCGCCTAGTAAAATATTCAGTTGATGTAGTATTTCCTCAAACACAACCTTGCCCCCCCCTCCACACACACCCCCAAACCTCCACTCACACGGACATACACAACCCTCGAAACCATTGGTAGGTCCCCGCCATCGCTGGCGCCTCCATCCTCAACCTCTGCCTGTGTGCTGGGGAGCTCGAGGAGCCAATGGCCAAAAAGAGGTTTATCACGGCCTTTTCACCCGACACCGGCGAGGTGGCCGCCGAGGTGTCCTCGTCGTCCTTCATGGGCCCGATCCGCCGCTGCCGGTCCCCTGATCTGCCCGTCACCGCGCCCCTACACCGGTTCGAGGACTTTCCCATCCTCCCTCAGACCCGACAGCCGACGAAGTCCTTGCTCGGGGTCCGGTAGCGGCGATGGGGGACGTGGGTCGCCGAGATTACAGATCAAGAGACCCACACCTGCCGGCGGCTCGGTAGCTTCCAGACGGCCGAGCTCGCGGCCATGGAGTACGACCGCTGGCAGGTCCGCTACCACGGCGTGGCGGTGTGATGCCCGGATCATTAAGCTATGGTAAACCTCTACTAGTGATGCCACCTCACCACGATTACTATTTATAAACTCGCGTTAGTTCAAAACCGATTCAAATTCAAAATTGAATTAAAGTCAAACAATAAAAGTTTTCAAACATTAAAACAAAAATGTTCGGTTAGTGCCAAATTTTACGTAGGTAATTCTTGTGAAGAAAACACATGTTTAGGAAATGCTTAAATATTTTAAATTGGATTAAAACATAATAGGAGAGTAAATAAAAGAAAAAGAAAAAAACTAAAACTAAAAGAAAATAAAAGGGAGAAGCACCCCTTTGGTCCAACTGGCCCAGGTGGCCAACCGACCCACCTGGCCCAGCCGGCCTCTCCCACTGCCCCGCTTAACCCCCCTCCCATCTAACTAAACCCTAGCCCACTCCCCACTCGCCCCCACGTCTCTCTCTCGTTCCCCTCCCCCTCTCTCGCTGGATCTGGATCAGGAAAACGGGGGCTCAGACCACGCCGCCGCCGCCTAGGACCACCTCACCGCCGCCTCCTCTCCCCTGATACGTTTCCGTCGTATCTATAATTTTTGATTGTTCCATGCCAATATTATTCAACTTTCATATACTTTTTGGCAATTTTTTATATTATTTTTGGGACTAACATATTGATCCAGTGCCTAGTGCCAGTTCATGTCTGTTGCATGTTTTTGGTTTCGCAGAATATCCATATCAAACGGAGTCCAAACGGGATAAAAACGGACGGAGCTTATTTTTGGAAAATATGGAAAATCTGAAAGGAAAATCAATGCGAACCAGTGCCCGAGGTGGTCACGAGGCAAGGGGCGCGCCTGCCCTCCTGGGCGCGCCCCCTACCCTCGTGAGCCACCCGTAAGGCGGTTCACCTCTTCTTTTGCTGCAAGAAAGTTAATATTCGGAAAAAAAATCACGGCGAAGGTTTCAGGACAATCGGAGTTACGGATCTCCATATATACACGAAATGGTGAAACAGAGCCAGTGGAGAACGCAGAACCAGAGAGACACAGCGAGATAGATCCAATCTCGGAGGGGCTCTCGCCCCTCCCACGCCATGGGAGCCAAGGACTAGAGGGGAAACCCTTCTCCTATCTAGGGAGGAGGTCAAGGAAGAAGAAGAAGAAGGGGGGCCCTCTCCCCTTTGCTTCCGGTGGTGCCGGAACATCGCCGGAGCCATCATCATCACCGCCATCTTCACCAACAAGTTCACCGCCATCATCACCAACTCTTCCCCCCTCTATGCAGTGGTGTAACCTCTCTCTTACTCGCTGTAATCTCTACTTAAACATGGTGCTCAACGCTATATATTATTTCCCAATGATGTATGGCTATCCTATGATGTTTGAGTAGATCTGTTTTGTCCTAATGGCTATTTGATGATCGTGATTGCTTTGAGTTGTATGTTTTAATATTGGTGCTGTCCTATGGCACTCTCCGTGTCACGCAAGCGTGAGGGATTCCTGCTATAGAGTTTGCAATATGCTTATGATTTGCTTATGGTGGGTGGCGTGAGTGACAGAAGCACAGACCCAAGTAAGTAGGTTGTTTGCGTATGGGATAAAGAGGACTTGATGCTTTAATGCTACGGTTGGGTTTACCTTAATGAATCTTTAGTAGTTGCGGATGCTTGCTAGAGTTCCAATCATAAGTGCATACTATCCAAGTAGAGAAAGTATGTTAGCTTATGCGTCTCCCTCAAATAAAATTGCAATAATGATTACCGGTCTAGTTATCGATTGCCTAGGGACAAATAACTTTCTCGTGACAACAAGCTCTTTACTAAAACTAATTTAGTTTTGTCTTCATCTAAGCAGCCCCTAGATTTTATTTACGTGCTCTTTACTTTCTTGCAAGCTTACCCAAAAACACCTACAAAGTACTTCTAGTTTCATACTTGTTCTAGGTAAAGTAAACGTCAAGCGTGCGTAGAGTTGTATCGGTGGTCGATAGAACTTGAGGGAATATTTGTTCTACCTTTAGCTCCTCGTTGGGTTCGACACTCTTACTTAACGAAATAGGCTACAATTAATCCCCTATACTTGTGGGTTATCAAGACCTTTTTCTGGCGCCGCTGCCGGGGAGCAATAGCGTGGGGTGAATATTCTCGTGTGTGCTTGTTTGCTTTATCACTAAGTAATTTTTATTTGCTATTCTTAGTTGTTGTTTATCTTTAGTTATGGATATGGAACACGAAATACCAAAAAAATTAGGTGTACTTTCTGCTCATGGAGATGGGGAACCTCCTAAAACCCTCGATGCTGGTTATGTGAAAGATATTATGTACTACTTTAATAATCCCGAGAAAACCCCATTTAATTATGTAATGGGAGTAACGTTGGATCAACGTGAATACTTTAGGGATTATCGCTTGACAAAAAGGGAAACTATTGTGGGATCAAATTCATATATTGAAGTGGTATGCTTGGCAACTATGCGTGAGTTATGATTATACTTGTTGCTCTAGGATGAAGGCTCCACACCTTCCCTTTTCATGCAAATTCAATGATAATAAAACCTTAGCTTCTTATGCTAATGGTATATATGATTACTATGATGTGGAACAAATAGAAGAATTTATCGCTTTTATGGGTGCTTATGAAATTGAATCTATGTGTAAAGAGTTTGAAGATTTTGATGATGCTGTTTATAGATCTCAAAATTTAGCTATCCTCAAATATTGCTATGAGAATTATGAATACAATTACGAAATTAATGCACTTATTGAGAAAGTCTCTGTTGTCCAAGAAGAGACTAATATTTTGCAGGAATCTATGGAAGAAGAAGTTGATGAAACTGTGAGCTCATTGGATGAAAATGATGATGAGGAGAGCAAAGAACAAAATGAGGAAGAGCGGATTGATCATCCGTTCCCACCTTCTAATGAGAGTAACTCGTCAACTCATACATTGTTTAATTGCCCTTCATGCTAACCGAAGGATGATTGCTATGATGCCTATTATGATCCCATTGATTCTTTTGAAATATCCCTTTTTGATGATGCTTGCTATGCTTGTGGCCAAGATGCCAATATGAATTATGCTTATGGAGATGAACTTGCTATAGCTCCTTATGTTATTAATGAAATTGTTGCTATTGCACCCACGCATGATAGTCCTATTATCTTTTTGAATTCTCCCGATTACACTATATCGGAGAAGTTTGCACTTATTAAGGATTACATTGATGGGTTGCCTTTTACTGTTGCACGTGATGATTTTGATAGATATAATATGCATGTGCTTTCTGCTCATACTTGCAATTATTATGAGAGAGGAACTATATCTCCACCTCTCTATGTTTCCAACATGATAAAATTGCAAGAAACTGTTTATACTATGCATTGGCCTTTACTAGCTGTGCATGAATTGTTCTTTTATGGCATGCCGATGCATAGGAAGAGAGTTAGACTTTGTCATTGCTTGATATATGTTGCTTTGTGCTCACTACTAAATTAGAAATCATTGTTAATTAAAATTGGCTTTGATATACCTTGGGATCCAGGTGGATTCACTACTTGAGCACTATATGCCTAGCTTAATGGCTTTAAAGAAAGTGCTGCCAGGGAGACAACCCGAAAGTTTTAGAGAGTCATTTATTTCTGTTGAGTGCTTTCATATAGTTTAAAAACAACAAAAATAAAGAGGGGAACCCAAAACCTTTTCAAAAAAGGAAAGTGAAAGTGAAAAAGACAAGCATTGTTGATGTGGGAGCTAGCCTTGAACGTTGTTCATGCACACGGAAACTTTTTTACTCTTGATTAAAGAAAATTTTCAACAAAAATAATTATACCCTTGTACAATTCCATGGTATTATAAAAATAATGTGCCAAGGTTTGCCTTTCGGATGTTTACGATGCTTGTTGGTTTGTACGGTGCAGGACAGAAACTTTGGCTGTAGTGCGCGAATTTTAGTTTTTTACTGCAACGTCAAATGGTTCTGATTCTTTATGCGCAGTCTTTATTCACAAATTTTTTATTTTTCCTAATTTTTGCATAATTTTTCAAGTATCGGAAGTATGGTGAATGTTCAGATTATTACAGACTATTCTGTTTTAGACAGATTCTGTTTTTGATGCATAGTTTGCTTGTTTTGATGAAACTATCAATTTATATCAGTGGATTAAGCCATGGGAAATCTATATTACAGTAGAAACAATGAAAAAATAAAATATGAATTGGTTTGCAACAGTACTTATAGTAGAGATTTGCTTTATTATACTAACGGATCTTACCGAGTTTTCTGTTGAAGTTTTGTGTGGATGAAGTGTTCGATGATCGAGAAGGTCTCGATGTGAGAAGAAGGAAGAGAGGGAAGAGCTCAAGCTTGGGGATGCCCGAGGCACTCCAAGTAAATATTCAAGGAGACTCAAGCGTCT